>NC_134689.1:315689742-315802242 GCF_050947455.1 Rhinoderma darwinii
CATCTGCAGCTTTTTCTTCAAATGGGCATGCGCTTCCGGTTTGTGACATGAACTAAGGCCCTATTCACACGACAGGGATTCTCAGCCGTGTGACGGACTTTTTTGAATGGCTTTCACACGGCCGCAGTAGGAACAATAGACCCCAAATGAGGCTATTCACACGGCTGATTTTTTTGATGGCCCGGTAAACCGGGTCGTCAAAAAATGAAACATGCCTTATTTTTGGCCATTCTCCCGGCCGCACAGCTCCTATAGAAGTCTATGTGGCCGTGTAAAGCACGGCTCCCACTTGGATATGATCCGAGTGACGGCTGTGCTTTCTGCCATTTGCTCTCTTCTCCTCCTCACAGTGGGAAGTGCATGTGAGGAGGAGGAGGAGATTTGTTTGCTCCCTGTAGGAGCGGAATCCCTAATGCCCGGCCACAGCGTTGCCGAAGCTGTGGCTGGGGATTCCGCTCCATGAGAAGACCATATATGGACAGTGAAGTCAGGAACTTCTCCTAGAGTGGTCCCCTAAAGTGGCGCTATCTACAGAAAATGGGGTGCTATCTATGGGGGGTGCCATCTATGGGGGGACGGGTGCCATCTACGGGAGTGCTATGTACAAGGGGGCTGTGTGGCACTACCTAGAGGGGGCTGTGTGGCACTACCTACATGAGGGTCTGTGTGGCATTACCTACAGGGGGTCTGTGTGGCATTACCTACAGGGGGTCTGTGTGGCACTACCTACAGGGGGTCTGTGTCGCACTACCTACAGGGGGTCTGTGTGGCACTACCTACAGGGGTCTGTGTGGCACTACCTACAGGGGGTCTGTGTGGCACTACCTACAGAGGGGGCTGTGGCTGTATCTACAAAGTGCAGTGTGTGTCATTATCTACAGAGGGCAGTTTGTGGAACTATCTACAGTGGCCAGTGTGTGGCATTATCTACAGAGGGCAGTGTGTGGAAAAAAATGTAAACATGAAATTCATCCGTTTTTAAAATGGCCAAAGAAAAAACGGATGCAAAATGGGTCAAAATCCGCCGTTAAAAAATGGAAAAACGGCCCGGAACGGAAACGGAACGGATGCAAAACGGCTGAGAAAAACTAGCCAAAACGGTCATTTTTATCGGCCGACACTCTGACCCTGCCGTGTGAATAGGCCTAAGCAAGCTCCTTTAGTTCCCATGCTGCCGTGCATATCTTTTGAACGCACTCGGCAGCACAACCAATCAGCACTCAGAATATCCTGCTCATGTCTTTCCTCAGCGCTGCTATGAAGACATCATCCCCAGAGCAGCGCTGAGGAAAGGCACAGTGCTGAAAGCAGGTCATCGCTGAATCAGGATTCAATGGTAAGTATTATAATAGCCACTTCATCATCTATGTAAGGCTACATTCACACGACAGTGAAAAACTTCCATGTCACGGCCATTTTTCTAACGGCCGTCACACGACCGTCTTCAGAACAATGAAATTCTATGGGTGTATTCACATGACCATTTTTTTAACAGCCCGTGAATATTGGCCGTCAAAAAATAGGTCATGTCTTATTTTTGGCAGTTTTCACAGCCAGACAGCTCCCATAGTCAATGGATCAGTTTTTACCGGCCGTTTCTTAGGAAACAATCCTTGTAACGACCTTTTAAAACTGATCCTGGCCGAGGACCCCCACACACAACACTGCTTTGAGCGATGAGCCCAGGGAAGCCCTTGACAGCACTGTCCATAAAAGGACAGTGAAGTCAGGGCTTTCAACAATGCAATCCCCGGCCAGATCATTGCAAGATCTCTGACCGGGGAATTCAGTCTTGAAGATAGCACCCCTCCGTTTAGATAGCACCCCCCTGCCTGAAGATAGCAAATCCACCCATCCCCCGTAGATAGCGCCACTGTAGCTTCCTGTAGGAGCAGAATCCCCGGCGGCCCTTCCCCGCTCTGGCAGGGGATTCAGCTCCTGGAGAAGCACCTGGTGTCACTATCCATATATGGATGGAGATGTCAGGGGCTCGGTCTATAAGCAGAATCCCCGGCCTGCTCTGGCATGGGATTCCGCTCTCCTGACGTCACTGTCCATATATGGACAGACATACTAGGGACTCAGTCTGTGAGGAATCCCCGGCCAGAGGGATTCCGCTCCTACAGTGAGCTACAGTGGCGCTATCTACAGGGGAGGTGCTATCTACAAGGTGGGGTGCTATCTATAAGGGGGTGCTATCTACAAGGAGCGTGCTATCTACAGGTGGGGAGCTATTTACAGGGGGGTGCTATATGGGGTATGTGGCACTATCTACAGGGGACACTGTGGCACTATCTACAGGGGACACTGTGGCGCTATCTACAGGGGACACTGTGGTGCTATCTACAGGGGACACTGTGGTGCTATCTACAGGGGACACTGTGGCGCTGTGGGGGCTCTGTGGCACTATCTACATTGGGTACTGTGGCACTATGTGGGCGCTGGCATTTTATATTTGGGCACTATGTCCCTTTATATGTGGTACTATGTGGACAATGTGGCACTATCTACAATGGGCACTGTTGCACTATGTGAGCACTGGCACATTATATGTGGGCACTAAGTCACTTTATATGTGGACACTATGTGGGCACTGTGGCACTATGTGGGCACTGGCACTTTATATGTGGGCACTGTGGCAATATCTACAGTGGGCACTGTGGCACTATGTGGGCACTGTGATACTATGTCGACACCGTGGTACTATGTGGGCATTTTCTACATTGGACACTGTGGCACTATCTACAGGGACATTGTGGCACTATCTGCATGGGCACTGTGGTGTTTTCAGGGGGTTGGGACAAAAAATCCCTGACAAATGAAATCCATCTTCTTTTTTAACGGCCATGAAAAACGAATGGCAAACGGATGACAAACGGCCATTAAAAACGGACAGACGGACTAGAAATGGATAAAAATTTGGAGACACACTGATGCAAAATGGTCATGAAAAAGTGACAGTTGATCAGTTTTCAATGGCTATTTTTTTTCACTGTCGTGTGAATGTAGCCTTAGGTCAGGGGTCTCAAGCACGCGGCCCGTTGGCCGCACGTGGCCCGTTGGCCGCACGCGGCCCCTGAGGCTTTCATCTGCGGCCAGCGGGACACAGAGCGCTGGTATAGGCTCTGCTCCGGTACTCTGTGAAATCCCTGACATCGCTGTCCATATATGGACAGTTTTGTCAGGGTCTTCCCCAGAGCGGAGTCTCGGGCAGAGCGCTAGTATCGCCTCTGCTCCGCGACTCTGTGGAATCCTCTGACATCGCTGTCCATGAATGGACACTTGATGTCTGGGGCTTCCCCAGAGCCTGAGTCCCGGGCAGAGCGCTAGCATAGGCTCTGCTCCAGGACTCTGTGGAAATCCCCGACATCGCTGTCCATATATGGACAGTTTTGTCAGGGTCTTTCCCAGAGCGGCGTCTCGGGCAGAGAGCTAGCATAGACTCTGCTCCGGGACTCTGTGGAATCCCCTGACATCGATGTCCACATATGGACAGCGATGTCTAGGGCTTCCCGAGAGCTAAACAGCGATGCACAGATGGAGTCCCAGTAGAAGCGCTAGTAGAGCTCTGGGGTTGCCCCTGACATCTATGTCCATATATAAACAGTGATGTCAGGAGCAGACCTGGAATCCCAGGCAGGGTGGTAGAAGCGGCACTGCTCCGGGACTCCAGCTCTGGGCAAGCCCCTGACATCAGTGTCCATATATGGACATTGATGTCAGTTGCTTCCCCAGAGTCCCGGAGCTGAGCCTATACTAGTGCTCCGCTCTGGGACACCGACTCTGGGGTTGCCCCTGACATCACATTCCGGTCCAGGAGGATCCCCTGACGTCACTGTGTATGAACAGTGACATTAGCGGCTCCTCCAGCAGAGGAATCCCTGGCCAAAGCGTCTACAGGGGGCACTGTGGCAGCGTCTACAGGGGGCACTGTGGCAGCGTCTACAGGGGGCACTGTGGCAGCGTCTACAGGGGGCACTGTGGCAGCATCTACAGGGGGCACTGTGGCAGCGTCTACAGAATGCACTGTGGCATAGTCTACAGAGGGCACTGTGGCAGCATCTACAGAGGGCACTGTGGCAGCATCTACAGAGGGCACTGTGGCAGCATCTACAGAGGGCACTGTGGCAGCATCTACAGAGGGCACTGTGGCAGCATCTACAGAGGGCACTGTGGCAGCATCTACAGAGGGCACTATGGCAGCATCTACAGAGGGCACTGTGGCAGCATCTACAGAGGGCACTGTGGCAACATCTACAGAGGGCACTGTGGCAACATCTACAGAGGGCACTGTGGCAACATCTACAGAGGGCACTGTGGCAGCATCTACAGAGGGCACTGTGGCAGCATCTACAGAAGGCACTGTGGCAGCATCTACAGAGGGCACTGTGGCAGCATCTACAGAGGGCACTGTGGCAGCAACTACAGAGGGCACTGTGGCAGCATCTACAGAGGGCACTGTGGCAGCATCTACAGAGGGCACTGTGGCACGATCTAAAAAGTGGCTGCCTAGTTTTGACATTTGTGTGTCTGCCAAACGCTGCCAACTGAGCTGCCGGACTGCATTTAGGGACACTTAAACTGTAAAACTGGATTGTTGAAATAAGCACGTGGAGAACTCTCGCAAATTTCCGGTAAGTTTAAACCTAGCGCTATTATTATAGTAATGTACTAATGTAGTATTGTTATAGTAGTTCAATTAACTAATTAATTAACAATCATTTTGTAATGTATCAAATTTGAAAGTAATGCGGCCAGTCAACTTCAAATTTATTCTATATGTGGCCCACTTACCCGGCCGAGTTTGAGACCCCTGCCTTAGGGTATGTTCACACATAAACGTCCCGAAAAATGGCTGAAAAATTAGAAGCAGAACGCCTTCAAACATCTGCCCATAGACGGTGTTCTGTTTCGATGAGGAGTTTTTTATGCGGCCGATTTTCAAAAACGGCATGTAAAAAGACGCCCGCGAAAAAGAAGTGCATGTCATTTCCTGGGGCGTTTTTGGAGCCGTTTTTCATTGTATCTATTGAAAATCAGCTCCAAAAACGGGCGTAAAAAATGCAGCGAAAATCGCGAGTGGCTTAAAAAACTTCTGAAAATCAGGAGCGATTTTACTTTTAAAACAGCTCCGTATTTTCAGACGTTTTTGAATTTGCGTGTGCACATATCCATACTGAATCCCTGTTTATGATCTGTAATATCTCTCAAACAGACATTTTAGGCTTTGGAGAGTGAACCAAAACTTATGGGAAATTCGGACCAAGTTCGATTTGTGTAGAATCGCTTTGCTCTATTCTGTCTATCTGAGATAGTGGACTATATTCACCCTTTTGCAGATGGGTTTTCATTAAACTATTGTGCTGTCAATTTTGTTTGCTGTATATCCCTTTTGGATGCTGGCCTGGTTTCCAAGGCTGCCCTGGGTGATTTTAATCAGTTCAATGCTGGATCCTACCATCCCCAGGTATATATGTAGGCTTAGGCCTCATGCACACGACCGTATTTTTTCCCACTCGTAAATACTGGCGTAAATACGGGTCCGGTGTCACACGTATTCCACCCATTTTGCACCAGTATTTACGAACCCGTGCCCGTAAATATGGGTCCGGTGTCACCCGTATTCCACCCGTATTTACGGGCACGTTTTTGGCGGCAAAATAGCACTGCACTAATCGGCAGCCCCTTCTCTCTATCAGTGCAGGATAGAGAGAAGGGACAGCCTTTTCTGTAATAAAAGTTAAAGAAATTCATACTTACCCGGCCGTTGTCTTGGTGACGCGTCCCTCTCTTCACATCCAGCCCGACATCCCTGGATGACGCGGCAGTCCATGTGACCGCTGCAGCCTGTGATTGACCTGTGATTGGCTGCAGCGGTCACATGGCCTGAAACGTCATCCAGGACGTCGGGCCGGATGTCGAGAGGGACGCGTCACCAAGGCAACGGGCGGGAGACCAGACTGGAGGAAGCAGGAAGTTGTCGGTAAGTATGAACGTCTTTTATTTTTATTTTTTACAGGTTTATACTGATCGGTAGTCACTGTCCAGGGTGCTGAAAGAGTTACTGCCGATCAGTTAACTCTTTCAGCTCCCTGGACAGTGACTATTTACTGACGTCGCTTACCAACGCTGCCGTAATGACGGGTGCACACATGTAGCCACCCGTCATTACGAGAGCTCCATAGACTTCTATGGACTGTCCGTGCCGTTATTACGGCCTGAAATAGGACATGTTCTATCTTTTTCAACGGCACGGGCACCTTCCCGTGAGAAAACGGGAAGGCACCCGTCGCCAATAGAAGTCTATGAGCCCGTTATTACGGGTCGTAATTACGACCCGTAATAACGGGAATTTTTACGGTCGTGTGCATGAGGCCTTAGTCCCAGTTCTGGTTGTATGTGCAGCGTAGGTTCCCACCTTACAGAGGTCGCCTTGTCGTGGCAGGTGGGCTAACACTTTTTGATCAAAATGTGCACTAAGAACCTCCCTATTTGTAAGTAGATTTAGCTTTAGTGCATATTTATTTATATTTAGTGGTTTAGGTGGCATTAGTGTCGCAGGGTGCTGTCGCCATTTTTTGTCTGCTATCTATCCTATCCTATCTATCTATCTATCTATCTATCTATCTATCTATCTATCTATCTATCTATCTATCATCTGTCTAATAATAATATTCTTTATTAATAAAGTGCAGGGCCGATTTTAGACAGAGTGTGGCCCTGGGCAAAGTTAAAAGTGGGGCCCCAAATGTTGAATTAGGGCCTGTTCACATCTGTGTTGGGGTTCTGTTGGTGGCTTCCGTCATACCTTTCCATCAGGGGAACCCATCAACGGAAAGGCAAACGGAAACCATAGTTTTCCGAATGGCATTACCACCGATTTGAATGGTAATGTTTCCGTTGAAAATGGTTTCCGTTTGTCTCCTTTCCGTAAGGTTTCTGTATTTTTTTTGCAATTGACTGCACTATTGATTTCGTCAAGAAAACGGAAACCTTTTGCAACAGAAGCGTTACCATTGAAATCAGTGGTAATGCCATTCGGAAAGCTATGGATTCTGTTTGCCTTTCCGTTGATGGGTTCCTCCGATGGAAAGGTCTGACAAACCCATCAACGGAAACCAAACGCTGATGTGAACACATCCTTACTGTATTAATAATGCAGTCAATTCCGAAGGCGATGTGTAGAGAACTGCATCACTGATTTATAGCGCGTCCAGGAGTGTTGTAAGCCCCAAAGAATATGTCCCCCCTCACACAAAAAAATGATCTATATACATATACAGTTAAAAAATGATACCACTATACGAGATTAAATATTGCCTGCATAATGTTACTGAACACAACTCACTATTATAAGACCAGTATTACCAATAATAACACAATATAAGGTCCAAATAATACCGCCACAACATAACCACTTAGTAACTGAATAATATCCCCATACAGTTACTAAATAATACCGCCACACCATAACCACAGTGACTGAATAATACCCCCATACTGTTACTAAATAATACCTCCACAACATAACCACATAGGGACTGAATAATACCCCATATTATTACTGAATAATACCAACACACCATAACCACATAGGGACTTAATAATACCCCCATATTGTTACTGAATACAACTCACTCTTATAAAACTAATAATAACAATAATAATACATTATAAGGACCAAATAATACCGTCACACCATAACCACAGTGACTGAATAATACCCACATACTGTTACTGAATAATACTGCCTCACCATAATTCCATAGTGACTGAATAATACCCCTATACTGTTACTGAATAATACTGCCACACCATATCCCCATAGTGACTGAATAATAAGCCCTATACTGTTATTGAATATTACCCCCACACCATAACCACATAGTGACTGAATAATACCCCCATAGTATTACTGGATAATACCTCCACACCATAACCACATAGTGACTGAATAATACCCTCATAGTATTACTGGATAATACCTCCACACCATAACCACATAGTGGATGAATAATATCCCCATACTGTTACTGAATAATACCGCCATTTCATAACCACAGTGACTGAATAATACCCCCATACGGTTACTGAATAATACCGTCACACCATAACAACATAGTGTTACTGAATATTATCCCCACACCATAACCACATAGTGACTGAATAATACCCTCATACTGTTACTGAATAATACCTCCACACCATAACTACATAGTGACTGAATAATACCCCCACATTGTTACTGAATAAAAACCAATATACACAGACCAATATTACCACCATATAGTGACCACTGGCGTAGCTATAGGGGTCGCAGCGGTCGCAATTGCGACCGGGCCCCGAAGCCAGGGGGCCCACGGCCCCCCGCACCACATCAATAAAAAGTTACTATAGTAACTCGGGCCGCGGGCCCCTGTTACTATAGTAACATACTTTACTTACCTTCCTGGTTCCGGATCGCAGCGGAGGTCCTGACGTCAAGCGCTGTGCGCAGCGCATGACGTCACAGCGCTATGCACCGCGCACAGCATCAAGACGACAGAACTCCCGCCGCGGCCGAAGAGGAAGGTAAGGTTAGCCCTGACTGGCGGGGTCTGACTCCCGGAACCCACCAATCAGCTGTTTTGAAGGGGCCGCAGCACTCGTACGAGAGCTGCTCCCCTTCATTCCTGTCACTTCATTCCGGTCACACTGTGAATCGGTGTCAGCGATTCACAGTGTGGGCGAGTAGTGAAATGAAGGGGAAGCAGCTCTCGTACGAGTGCTGCGTCCCCTTCAAAACAGCTGATTTGCGGGTCCCGAGAGACACATCAGCTATTGATGGCCTATCCTGAGGATAGGCCATCAATGTTTAGGGACTGTACAACCCCTAAGCCTACGATGTAGCAGGCTTAGGGGGCCCATGAGACAGGATCACAGATTGTGTGATCCTTTCTGCTGGGCCCTGTATCTAAGCCAATCACATGGTAGGATTAGATACATGGCCCATGCATGATCCTGTCTGCTGGGCCCTGTATCTAAGCCAATCACATGGTAGGCTTAGATACATGGCCCATGTGTGATCCTGTCTGATGGGCCCTGTATATAAGCCAATCACATGGTAGGCTTAGATACATGGCCCATGCGTGATCCTGTCTGCTGTGCCCTGTATCTAAGCCAATCACATGGTAGGCTTAGATACATGGCCCATGCGTGAGCCTGTCTGCTGGGCCCTGTATCTAAGCCAATCACATGGTAGGCTTAGATACATGGCCCATGTGTGATCCTGTCTGATGGGCCCTGTATATAAGCCTACCACACTGTAGGTTTAGATACAGGGCCCCAGCACACAGTAATCTTATACTGTATAAGATTACTGTCTGCTGGACCCTGTATCTAAGCCTACCTTGTGGTAGGCTTAGATACAGGGTCCCACAGACAGTATCACACATAAGCCCTGTATCTAAGCCTAACACACGTGTTACTAATCATTTTTTGTGTGTTTTCTTACAGGTTCGGTCGTTGGACTACGTCGGATTCCAGGACTACTTCGATGACAGCTTTTTTTTTATTATCAATAAAATGGTTAATGAGGGTCGTGTGGGTTTTTTTTTATTTCAATAAAATATTTTTTCTATGTCTTTGTGTTTTTTTTAAAACTATATCACTACCGCCTTAGTAATGGCCGCCGGCTGATTGACAGCATCCATTGCTAAGGCGGGGCTTAGTGTTAGCCGATGCAGAGGCTAACACTAACCCCCTTTATTACCCCGGTACCCACCGCCACCAGGGCTGCTGGGAAGAGCCGGGTACGATCCAGTACCTGACCATCTGTAGTGATGGTCGGCCACTGGGGTGGCCGCAGGCTGGTATTATCAGGAGGGGAAAGGCCAAAAACAGTGGCCCTTCCTACCCTGGTGATGCTAGGCTGCTGCTGCTTTATTGTATCTGGCTGGTTATGAAAAATGGGGGGGACCCCATGTCTTTCAAAAAAATAAAATAAAAAAATAATTGGAAAGAACGATGTCGGGTCCCCCCCAATTTTCATAACCAGCCAGATACAACACAGCAGCAGCAGGCAGCATTACCAGGGTGGTAGGTGCCACTGTTTTTGGCCTTCCCCAGCCTAATGCTACCAGCCTGCGGCCACCCCGGTGCCTTCCCGTCACTACAGATGGTCGGGTACTGGTTCGTACCCGGCTCTTCCCAGTACTCCTGGTGGCGGTGGGTACCGCGGTAATAATGGGGGTTAGTGTAGCCTCTGCACCGGCTAATATTAAGCCTCGCCTTAGTATTGGAGGTTGTCAATCAGCCAGCGGCCATTACTAAGGGGGTGATAATAAAGTTTAAAAAGATACAAGGACATAGAAAAAATATTTTATTGAAATAAAAAAACACAACCCTCATTAACCATTTTATTGAGAATAAAAAAAACGCCGTCATTGAAGTCCTCGAATCCGAAGTCCAACAACCGAACCTGTAAAAAAAACACAAACACACAAAAATAATCAGTAACACATAAAGAAGCACAATTATTATTCTTACCTATCCTGGGTCCAGCGCTGGAGACGCAATGTCAGCGAGCTGGGCCCTGTATCTAATCCAATCATGTGTGATACTGTCTGCTGAGCTGTGTATCTAATCCAATCATGTGTGATACTGTCTGCTGGGCCCTGTATCTAATCGTATCTTGTGTGATACTGTCTGCTGGGCCCTATATCTAATCCGATCATGTGTGGTACTGTCTGCTGGGCCACTGTATCTAATCCTATCATGTGTGATACTGCCTTCTGAGCCACTGTATCTAATCCTATCATGTGTGATACTGTCTGCTGAGCCACTGTATCTAATCCTATCCATAGTTTATAGGGTCATAGTGCTATAGATATGCTATGCTGTCTCCTATACACACACTTTTATTTGGGCGGACACATATGTATTGGGGCTATTTCCCTGACATTTTAAGCCCTGAGGGTATGTTCACACGGCAGCCTCCGTTACAGCTGAAATTACGGTGCTGTTTTCAGGAGAAAACAGCACCGTAATTTCAGCCGTAATGGCATGTGCAGGCGTCTTTCGCTGCGTCCATTACGGACGTAATTGGAGCTGTTTTTCTATGGAGTCCATGGAAAACGGCTCCATTTACGTCTGAAGAAGTGACAGGCACTTCTTTGACGCGGGCGTCTTTTTTACGCCGTCGGCACAGAACATCGTAAGACCCATTCAAATGAATGGGCAGATGTTTGCCAACGCTTTTGAGCTGCATTTTCGGACGTAATTCAATGCTAAAACGCCCGAATTACGTCCTTAAATAGGGTGTGTGAACCCAGCCTTAGTGACGCCCCCGGCTGCTAGTGCTGCATTGTTGGGTCACTTAGGAGACCCAGTGATGCAGTTGAAAGCTGCGGACCGTCGGCCATGAGAAGTTTGCGGGGGGGGGGGCCCAGTAAGAATTTTTGCATCGGGGCCCATGAGCCTTTAGCTACGCCCCTGATAGTGACCATATAGTGGTAGATGCCAGTTATGCACAAGAGCTCTGCAGACAATATAATATTACCACCATGTGGTGACTGTATAGTGGTAGATGCCAGTTATACACAGGAGATAAATGAGCAGGAAAAGAGCAGTGTAGTATTGGGTATCGGCACCAGGCTCAGCAGGACAAGGAACGAGGCCAGGTAAGTTTGATCAAGGTGATCTTTAATTCAAACGACGATGCGTTTCTGGACAGGACTGGTCCCTTCGTCAGGTCAGTTAAACGGGTCGTCGTTTGAATTAAATATCATCTTGATCAAACTTACCTGGCCTCGTTCCTTGTCCTGCTGAGCCTGGCTCCGATACCTGATACTACTCTTTTCCTGCTCATTTATCTTCTACATACCCTGTCCCCGGTACTAAGGAATTATTACCGAGGGACTGCTGTGGGTGGCAGCGGGCAACCTATATCATTTCACTCCACGCATAGCCTCGGAGGAGCGTCGTTGATCCTTTTTCCATTGTGCAATACAAGTTATGCACAGGAGCTCTGCAGACTATATAAGTGATTACTGCACATTTATATCTAATGACTCACAGCTGATGTTTTCTATGATTAGTCGTTCACTTTGCCTTTTTTTCTCCATCTGACCCAGACCACTGTGGCGACTTATTCCAGCCAGTACTCGTCCCTGCAGAATATGAAACACAGACATGTTAGTTTCTCACTTTTCCAGCACCCTCCCAACCTATACCCCATCCTCTAAACAAACTCGTAATCCACAGTGCCCAAGTTGGAAATAATGAACCCTTAGTGCTCGACAAAATAAAAGTGCCCCATCGGTAACCGTGCACAGTTTGTACCCCCACACACAGGCCCCTGTAGATAGCGCCACACACAGTCCCCCTGTATATTGCGCCACACAGCCCTCCCCTTTGTAAATAGAGAGTATATAGTGTCCACAGCCACCCAACTTAATATATTGACATCCAACACCCCACATAGTATAGTGCCACACAGCCCCCATCTTAGTATAGGGCCACACAGTGCCCCTTGTGTATAATGCCACACAGCCCCCTTGTGTATAGTGCCACACAGCCCCCCTTTTATATAGTGCAACACAGCCCTCCCCTTGTATATAGTGCAACACAGCCCTCCCCTTGTATATAGTGCAACACAGCCCTCCCCTTGTATATAGTGCAACACAGCCCTCCCCTTGTATATAGTGCCACACAGCCATCCCTTTCTTATATAGTGCCAGACAGCCCTCCCCTTCTTATATAGTGCTAGACAGCCCCCCTTGTATAAAGTGCCACACAGCCCTCCCCTTGTATATAGTGCTAGACAGCCCCTTTTTGTATAAAGTGCCACACAGCCCCCTCTTGTATATAATGCCACACAGCCCCCCTTGTAAATGGTGGCACACAACCCTCCCCTTGTATATAGTGCTACACAGCCCCCTCTTGTATATAGTGCCACACAGCTTCCTATTGTATATAGTGCCACACCGCCCTTTTCCTTTATATAGTGCCACACAGTGTCCCTCCCTTGTATATAGTGCCACACATCGCCCCTCCCTTGTATATAGTGCCACACAGCAATCCCCCCTGTGCATTGCCACACAGCCCTCCCAAAAAGATACAATCGTATTTTTACCTTGTTTTCGCGACGGTCGGAGCGCTGAACAGGCTCCGGTCGGGACGCATGTGCCGGCCAGCGTGATGCAGTAACATCATCACGCTGGCCTGCGCAGGGAGTCTTCCCAGCGCCTTATAGGCAGCAGGCCTAATGTGGCCTGCAGCCTATAGTATTCATTTGTATCTGCATCCTAAATACGCAGATACAAGTGAATGTGGCTGTCGCTAGCACAGGGGCCCCCTCCAGTTCTAGCGATGCCACCGAGCATGAGGGGGCTCGTGCCGCCTGGCCCATAAATGTTATAGGCCGGGCAGCGCGGGCCACATAACAGCCGCAGGCAGGGGGCCATAAGAGGATGGGGGCCATGGGCAATTGCCCAGTTTGCCACCCCTAACACCGGCCCTAATAAAGCATCAACATATTCCACATCTCTTTGGCAAAGGGAATATAAATAAACAAATATATAGAGGAGGGATAGTGTATAAAATATACCCTTTAATTATTTACCCATATAAAACGGAATAACAATGTGTGTTTAGATTGTGTTGTTAAGACAAATAGCATATGCAGCACTTAGTGTTAGCTTGCCAAGTATTTGTTAAACGTCCAGAACGTATACAGCAGGGTTGCTCAACATTCCGGGCACCCGTTTTAACAAGAACGACCCTGTTGTTTCTGGAACCTGTCCCTATAATAAAGACTGTATTCTAACTGCAGCTCATGCTCCTACGTGTTTCACCAGTTGTACTGGCTCGTCAGGGAGATGGAGAGCCTCACGGCTTGACAGATAATGTGGCAATGGCAGCGAGCACTTGAAGCCTTGCTCTTTTTTTTCATGTGCATAAGCTCCGCCCAATCTGGGGGCTCGGTCCACGGACAACCAATCAGATGGGAGCACTATTTCATATCGCCCTCCCCTCAGTATCGCGTCCTACGTTACCTACGCTACCTACAGAGTGGGCTTGAAGAGATGATATTGTATAGGGGATTAGTTCAGCCATTCCCCTATATGGCTAAAGTGCTTTCCTACCTCATGATTATACAGATCAATTATCTGGTCTCATGCAGTAAGATAGATAGTTTAAGTGGTATATACCAGAGAAATAAAGATTAGCGATCGGAGCATGAATAAATGTCTAAATAGTTTAATTAATCCCTTTTATTGTAGGCTCCTATTATTTATGACAATATGACAATTAGCCTTATTTGAGTATAAGTGCCATAGATATAATTTATACATCACGTTGCATCTCCTGTCAATTATTTACAATAATACTACTTCATACTGGCATCCATATACCATCCGATTCACATATGAGTCAAGTAGTAATAAAGAAAACCAAATGTTTGGTTTCCCTGATTACCTATATCATTGTCTGTACTCATATTATCATAAATCGGCATATGCAGATACTGCTTGGAGTTGGATTTCAGAGGAAGGAGGCATAATTGAGGTTTTCATTCAGACCTTCTGGAGTCACTGATCTTATTCTGTGAATCCAACGACATTCTATTTGAAGTAAATCCCTGTCCCAGTTGCCACCTCTCTGGTTAGGTTGAATGTGTTGTATTCCTTGGAATTTGATTACTTTGGGGTTGCCTCCATGCATGGCCCATATGTGTCTGGCAATAGGCATATCTTTTTTGTTTAGAATGTCATTGTAATGGTCCCTTATGCGTCTCCTGAATTCACGTTTGGTTTTGCCTATATAGTCAATTGGACATGAACATTTGGCCATATAAATGAGCCCTTTTGTTAGACAGTTAATGAATTCTCTGTTAGTATATACTCTGCCAGTAGTTGTGCTTGTAAAAGTCTTTGATATTAGTACCGAGTCGCAAGCCAGACAATTACCACATTTATAGGTCCCTATTAGTCTTCTATTGAGCCAGCAGCCATCAGAAGGAGCTGGTTTGTAATGACTCTGTACCAGATTATCTCTTATGCTTTTATTTCTTCTGTAGGTAATCAACGGTCTTTCACCTAATAATTCCCTCAGCTCAGAATCCTCCATGAGGATCCCCCAATGTTTCTGGAGAACCTCTCTTACTTGCTCATGGGCCCCATCATATGTCCCTTTAATGCGTGTCTTGTTTGTATTTGCAGGTACTTTAACCCCTTCCCGACATTTGACGTATCCATACGCCATAGTCGGGTAGGGGAAGTATGGAGCGAGCTCACGGAGTGAACCCGCTCTATACAATGCGGGTGTCGGCTGTTTGTTACAGCCGACACTTCAGGGTAACTAGCGGGATCGCGCTCGAGCGCGATCCCACTCATTTAATTCGTTAAATGCTGCGGTCAATAGCAAGAGAAAGAGGGGGCGACCCCCTCTAGCAGCTCATCGCGCCCCCCGCAACACAATCGCAGGGGGGCGATGGTTGCTATGGCTGCCTGGGGGCCTAATGAAGCCCCCCAGGTCTGCCATCTTTGTGCACCTATTAAGCCCTGCCTGCCTCTTCCAGACAAGTATAATGGTAAACCCCATTTGTCTATTAGTCCTGGGCTCCACAAATACTTTTTGTGGAATACAAGGATTTCCTTTAACAGACATGTCAGTTTTGGGGATAGATCATCTATAAATCCAGTGACTCACAGCTGATATCTTCTCTGATGGGAGTCGTTCTCTTTTCTTTTCTTCTCCATCTGACACAAACTCTTACGGCAACTTCTCCTGATGACTGCAGAGTTTACTGCTGAGACATTTCCAGCCTTTATAGAAAAATTCACACACCAAACCACCTGAATTATTCCATACCACAGACCAGACCCCTAAGCAAATTCAGACCCCAGGGCCATATATTAACTCAGACTAATAAATTCGGACCCCAGGCTAGACCCTAAAATACATACAGTCCCCATACCTTCTAAACCTTTGAAATCTCCGGACCAGACCCCCCTAAACAAATAGAGACCCAGAACAAGCACCCTAAATAAATACAGACCTAGACCAGACACCTAAATACAGATCCCCAGACCTGACCCCCTAAACCAATAATGACTCGAGACCTGACTGCCTAAATTAATACAGACCACAGATCCCTAAATACAGATCCCAGACCGCCTAAACTAATACAGACCCCAGACCCCCTTAATACAGACTCCTAAACTAATTCAGACCCCTAAATATATATATCCTAAACTAATAAAGATCCCCAGACCCCTAAATACAGACCCTAAACTAATACAGACCCCAGACCCCTAAATACAGACCCCCTATAATAATACAGACCCCCTAAATACAGAAGCCCTAAATACAGACCCCTAAACTAATACAGACCCCTGACCAGATCACCTAAATACTGACAACAGAGCAGACCCCTTAAATACAGACCCCAGACCACTTAAACTAATACAAACCTAAGGCCAGATCCCCTAAATAAAAAAAAATGTAACAATACTGCAATGTACTTTGGGCGGCCATAGGCGGCCGTCCCAAAAGGCCCCTATGATGGTCCGCCACTGCAAATTTATCATCCAGCATGAGCCATTGTGATAATTTGGCGCATGTAGACAAATTCTTAGTTGCTTGAATTTAAGATAGTATTAGCAAAATCTCCCACTACGTCTGTAAGCATAACTACGTTTTAAATGACAAAACTAAAATCTTTTCAATATTTAATTTACACTCTAGAAAGGCAAACACAAATGATAATCTTAGAAATCATTATGTAAGCAACTTAAAAAAATTGTTCAATTGTAATACGTCTCAGCATGTATATTTATATAAACAAGTGTCATGCTGATTTATGAATGGACTGTTAAGGTTTAATTTGTATATCTCTAATAAATATTTATATGGGGACATTATTATAAAAATAAACAAAAAAGTGTGTTATATTGTTCTCTTTGTTCCATAAATACAGCCAATCTTTTGTTCACTACTTGGCCATGGTGGTGGTGTTGAGAGGCGGGGGGATGGGGCAAGCAAAAAGTGCACATAGTCTATGTGTGCAACAATTCTTATGGTTCATATAGGTAGTAAAGCAACCATGACATGTACATGTACATAAAGAAGAGAGAGGGAAGATCAGAAAACAAGGCAATGGGGGTAAGCTGAGCCGGTTACCGCAACCCCACAGGTGGCTTCATAGAAGCTAAAGAAGATGTCACGGTTGTTTATATTCTGGTATATACTAATCTGGCCTCAAAAGGGATCTGCTAGATTACCAAATTGTGATTTACCAGATGGACATAGAAATTATATACAACCTGTAAGGGCAAAGAATTTACAGGAGGAAATTATATAAATGTAATTATATTGCAGTTGTGTGATAGAAAGTGCCATATTATCAGACTTTCTGTATGATTGGCTGTCATATTAAATCAATTTTACTGTATTTTGATCGCTAATGGTTAAATATAATGGTTTTGGCTATGCTGTAGGTTGTAGCTCTACAACAGCTAGAAAGCTGCAGGTTGCTGATCACTATTCTAAGGCCCACAGGGATATAAAAAATCTATCGTACATGATGATGTATTCATTTGTATGGGGATGAATCATGTTAACAGTATTTATTAATGAGTCTTAATGCATCACAGGTTTATAATTTACTAATAGGCAGAATTCAGACAGCCGTAATACAGCCATATTTCCATGTCCGTATCATAGTCCAATACCCGGACTCCCGACACTTCTACTAAACTGAATTTAGAGTTTGGGTTAATAATATCATGGGAAGGGGGCGGTGCAGTGTTGTGCTCTTAATGTCAACATTAAAATTATCTCATATTATGCCCATGTGAAGCTGGCCATAGGCTGCATTATTATCACTATTAGTAATATGCCTGAAAAATTGCTGCCTCCGCAGTTTCTGCATGACACTGAAGAAGAGGGTGTGAATAATTTTGTCATGCCTGCTATTCTCTTCATCAGATTACCAATTATTGTTTGGCTTTCCCTAATCCATCTCTAATTCTCTTTTTTTTATGGACAATCTTTTGCTTGCATCATTGTAATTCCGATAACACTGCGGCATCCAGACTCTCAATTTTCTATCCTTACAAAGGCGGGCACAGTTAGAAACAATATTGCTCTAGTCGTGGATGGTAATATGATTGAAGCAGTCAGCTCTATGTTCTTGTTTGTCGAGTTGTTGTTCGCATATTTTACTGTCAGATATCTTGAGACTTTTGTCAGCTCAGAACCAGAGGCCATAGGTTGCTTAGGCAGGTCTTCCCAGCATTACATTTCTCTATCATTTTTCCAGGCGGTAAGAAAAAATTGCATACAAACAGTCAGAACGGAATAAAGGGCAAGGCCTGACAACGCCGAATATCTTGCTTCATGTGGATTTATTTTCAGTGAACTGTTTATTTTTTCTTCCATTTTAACCATTTTAGGTTTGTGTTGAAAAGTTGACAACACTTTAAAGTCAAGTTATGCACCTTCGTTTTAGGTTCACTACACAGTTCAGAGAGTAATTGTAGTTCCTCCAACAGAATGACAACTGTATTCAATGTTACTTAAACCAATGTTACATTCTACCAATTTGTAGCTCTGTATCATATAGTATGTTTATTATTGTATATTTCTAAATATTATATAACAAATTGAGATGAAGATATGCACAACCCTCAATCAATGGGCCACATCATTGTTATTAACTGGGTCCCATTTCCTATGGTAGTAACAGTTATTAGGACTTTGGGAGTCATACATTTACTTTGGTTAATTTTACATATGATATAAAGCCAATAATGGCTGATAGAACATTATTTTTGTACATCTTTTTTTTTGGCCATTGTAACTTGAAATCACATTCAACTTACAATGCCACAAAAAGGGTCAATCCGCAAAGCCTGCGATTGACTGGAAGATTCAGTCAATCAATGTGGGTATTTCCCTTGGTAAACGTGTTATGTCCCCTGCCTCCTTTTCCCGTCGCCGCACACTTACCTGTCCCAGGCATCTTCTGGCGCTCCACTCCTCAAGTCCCTGCTGCTTGTGGCCTCCCCACCACTGCTCTCCTTCTGCTTCTCTGTCTGCCATTAGCGTGCGCGTGCTGCCCCTTCCAGTCTTTAAAGAGGCTCTGTCATCACATTTTAAGTGTCCTATCTTGTACATAATGTGATTGGCGCTGTAATGTAGATTACAGCAGATTTTTATTTCGAAAAACGATCATTTTTGACGGTAATGACCTATTTTAGCTTTATGCTAATGAGTTTCTTAATGGACAACTGGGTGTGTTTTACTTTTTGGCCAAGTGGGTGTTGTGGAGAGAAGTGTATGACGCTGACCAATCAGTGACCAATCAGCGTCATACACTTCTCCCCATTCATTTACACAGCACATAGTAATCTTAACTAGATCACTATGTGTTGTCACATACACACACACTAACGTTACTCAAGTGTTCTAACAGTGAATATACATTACCTCCAGCCAGGACATGATGTCTATTCAGAATCCTGACACTTCGCTAACATTTGTGTGAGATTTACAGCAAGGCAAGCGTAATCTCGCGAGATTACGCTGTAAACTGTCATTTAAAACGAGATTACGCTTGCCTTGCTGTAAATCTCACAAAAACACCGAAAAAGGCCATACTTACAAATGGACACAGACAGGTCAGAAACGCTGATGAAGGAGAGTGAACAGGTGCATTTAAATAATAATAGCCACTCCCACTAGTCTAGAGGTGAGTGGCGTGTGGTGCATAATATGTGTAGTAAAAAATAATAAATGAATGGTGTATGTGCAAGTGATAATATAAGTGAAATATAGGGGGCAGTAGTGAGTAAAGTGCCTAAATGAAAATAAATGAATAATGGGGTGCAAGTGTGTGAAACATGGAGGGATAGTGTGTAAGTCATGAGGCGCAATGTGTATAGCCAGGTAAAAGCCTATTTGTTATGCCTTGATAATGCATGGAGCGGGCTACCCTGCTTGCTAAACCAAACGACAACACGTTAGCAAAGTGTCAGGATTCTGAATACACATCACGTCCTGACTGGAGGTAATGTATATTCATTGTCAGGACACTGCAGTAACGTTAGTGTTTGTGTATGTGGCTGCACGTAGCGATAGAGCTATATCGCTATGTGCTGTGTAAATGTATGGAGAGAAGTGTATGACGCTGATTGGTCACTGATTGGTCAGTGTCATACACTTCTCTCCACAACGCCCACTTGGCCAAAAAGTAAAACACGTCCAGTTGGTCATTAAGAAACTCAGCATAAAGCTGAAAAAGGTCATAACTCCGTCAAAAATGATTGTTTTTCTAAATAAAAAACACTGCAGTAATCTACATTACAGCGCCGATTATATTATGTACAAGATAGGCCACTTATAATGTGGTGACAGAGCCCCTTTAAGGGCCAGCACTCCCCAATACACCCAGCTTTCCTGGATACAAAAGGTACCATACCCCTTTGATCTTGGCTTGAGCAATTAGGCTAGTTTGTTTGAAGCTTGTTTCCCTAGATTACCTTTTGGATTACCGTTACTGACTCTGCCCAAACTTTGATCATGTCTTGTCTGCCGCCTGCCCTGACCTTCTTGCCATCTCTCGGTATGACTAAACTCTGCCTGCCTTGACCTCTGTCTCATTCTACTGTCAGTGACCATCTACCGCCTGCCTTGACGTTTGCTTGTTTTGACCGTATTTTGCATACTTTTTTGGCTACATAGTCTGTTCATGAAAGCCGTTGCAAACAGAGGCTACTCTGGGGGTAGTGACCTGAGTATTCCTAGTAGCCAAGTTCACATCTACATACAGAGGTTAAAGGGGGAATACCTGAGGTTCCTATTAAATCCGTTTTCTGGTTTAGCCCCACGCCAAATCCATTGTCAACACAGTGGGTTTACACCATCCTCTGTTGACCTTGTGACAAAACAGCTGTATTACTAAGGTAAAAGTACTGATTTGCTGTTGACAGTGCCTTCCTGAGGTCTAGTGCAGTTCTTTAGTATACTGTACCACTCTCAACAAGTGCCAGGACAAGTTGCTCCTTTGGACGACATGCCAGGGTGAGATATTTCTGACCTTTATATGTAAGCACTTGCTTTTTTCTATATTAGGGTGGTTTCACACACAAGGTTTTGCTGCATTTTTCGTGGCATCTTTAATGGTGTCATTTGCGGCGTTTTTTCATGCAATTTTAAGTACGGCCAGATGTTACATTAAAGTCTATAGTAAAATATCAAATGCACTACACATAACTGCGTTTTGGTGTGTTTTGTTTTTGAGGTAATTCTGTGGTCAGTTTTTTTTCCAAACGCAGCATGCTCTGTGTATGGGGATTTTTTTTTTGTGTCAAAAATGCCAGAAAAAAAAAGCATGTACACAATAACACCACATGAAAAACACCACAAAAAATGCTACTAATAACACCTTAAAAAAACCTCATGTCACATTTGAAAACTACTAGCGTTTTTAGGCTGGGTTCACACACCCTATTTACGAACGTAATTCGGGCGTTTTAACCTCAAATTACGTCCGAAAATACGGCTCCAATGCGCCGGCAAACATCTGCCCATTCATTTGAATGGGCTTTACGATGTTCTGTGCCGACGGTCATTTTTTTTACGCGCCGCTGTCAAAAGACGGCGCGTAAAAAAGACGCCCGCGTCAAAGAAGTGCCTGTCACTTCTTGGGACGTAATTGGAGCCGTTTTCCATTGGCACCATAGAAAAACAGCTCCAATGACGTCCGTAATGGACGCAGCGAAAAACGCCGGCAACATGCCATTACGTCTGAAATTCAGGAGCTGTTTTCTCCTGAAAACAGCTCCGTGATTTCAGCCATAATGGACGCTGCCGTGTGAACATACCCTTAGAAACGTGTTTTGGTGCAGTTTAATTACCAGAAAAATTTTGTGAGTAAAGGAGGCCTTAGTCATGTGCTTATTTTTCATTCATATTTATTTCTTTTTATTCTGGGCGGACATTTTGGTTTCTTCAGCACCAATCACTAGTTTTCCTTAGTTATGGTTTCATTTTACAATATTTTGTAGAATGGGGGGTGGGGGACATATAATTTGTGCAGCCTGTTCAGCTATACAGGGGTTTAGAAGTGGGGAGGAGGCCCATTCTGACCACAGGGGGTTTTAAAACAAGTATCCAGCATCTCTCATTTATCTCACCTTCTCTATGGGTCTCTCGCATGATCCCAGTTAGTCAATCACAGAGCTCCTATGATTGTCTGTGCTGTGATTGGCCAATAGTCGATAATGCAGTATCTGTATGTCAGAGCAGTCTATAGCCACAAATGGAGAAGCCAGAGCAGCCCTCTAGTGTTTAGTACAGGTAGTTAACCACTTTGGAAAGTTAAGCTTTTTACTACGCTAGTGTACCAGGGATGTTACCCACCATTGCATAGGAAATTAAGACCATACGGCTATTTTTAAATTAATTTATTTTAAATATGAGAAGATGTTGGTATGCTGGCGGAAAAGGGCCTATGTGCTCTTTTTGCACAGAGTCTATGTCCGCCCCTGTTTTGAATTTACAATAGTGGTCTAAAAACAAATTAATATTGTAACTTGTGGGATCAGTTTAAACTTAAAGTAGTATTTCAGGCTTTATTTTTTTTATTTATTAGTAGAATAATTTTCTAATAAACTTATATAAACTTCTATATACATATATATAAATATATATATATATATATATATATATATATATATATATATATATATATATATATATATATATATATAAATACTGCTCACATACCTTCCTTATATCAATGCTGTTTACCCGTTTCTTTACAGTATAATGGTATAGTCCATGAATCAGTCTTGTGTATTGCATCTATTGGCTAACTAAACATGTTATCACGTGACTAAGCCTCCCCCACATACATAGCAATAGGGTTACAAGAAATAAAACATGTGCTGTGTCAACACATAGCACACATCCATGGGCAAATGAATAAGACAAAAGGTTAAATAATGATTATTATTATTATGGTTATCGCCACAACTACTTAATTGTATATGTAATTACTTCTATAACATGGCTGCCTGTCTCTAGGTGATGTATAACATGGCTGCCTGTCTCTAGGTAATGTAGAACATGGCTGTCCATCTCTAAGTAATGTATAACATGGCTGTCTGTCTCTAGGTGATGTATAACATGGCTGTCCATCTCTAAGTAATGTATAACATGGCTGCCTGCCTCTTCATGATGTTATGTTGTTAATAAAGTTCACTGTTTAAAAACACAGACAGGCACAGGAAAGGGTTGAACCATGGGGGAGATCATCCTGCAAGAAGACTGACAAGTGTGATGCTGAGATGTGTTGTGGTTGGTAGAAATACGTAGGCAATGAACTATTATTCATCTGTTACATACCTGGACAGTGTAAACTAAATACCAGTGGTCCCATAACATGTAAATGGGAGTCACATGACTGCCACCATGTTTAGTCCATTCATTTATCCTATGAATGAATTACACTGGACTAAACTGTGGGCTATCACATATTTATTTTTTTTATTTTATTTTAAACCGAGGCTAGTGCACTGATGAAAGAAAAGTATATGAGCAAAATTATAAATACATGTGTATTAGAAAACTGTATGAGTTCCTATTTTATAAATAAATAAATAAAAAACCAAAACAAACGGAACACCCCTTAAACGGAATATTTATTAAATAAGAGGTTTTGCGCTACTTAGAGTATGTGGGCACTGGTCTATATGCAGCGTTCATGACAAAAGAGATAAGAGCCTTATTTCAAAAGTATTAGGCTTGATTCACACCATCTCTGTGGTGCATTGTTAATCCCAAGAGAAATCGACGGCACTCCGGTTTCAGGCGTGCTGCTTGAGGAAGGGAAATACTCCAACAATATTGTATGAACACTCACTAGATCAAATAGTTGTTTTTTTATTTTTCAAACAAGACGCATTTCGGCTTTCTTGCCTTTCTCAATTGCATTGTTGGAATATACTATACTCTGATGTGCACAGACTTTAATGCACAAATGTATATGAAAAAGGGTACCCTACAGTACGTTTGGCCAGGATACATTGGGATCCCGCAACCCGACTATGCTTTTCAAGACAACTATACATAAAAAAATATATATACCACGTCAAAAAACTGATGTTTTTTTCTAATGAAGTCAGTGGCAGATGTATGGAACTATATAGATATACAGTGGCAGACAGCTGGCCATACATTTGGCGGGATTGTTTGAAATGGTTCCGCCAAACATAAATACCAAACGTGATGTGAATTTAGTCTCCCCTTTCAGAAAAGACTAGACGCAGAACATGTTTGCAATTCTATACTAGTTCTCTGTAATATTAGTGTAGCCCCATATGGATTTAATTACTATTAAACTATATGGACGTCATAGAGGGGGTCCCCTACTCTTTAAATGTGGCTTCCGTTCTAGCGGACCCTGTGCGTCCATGCCAGACCTTTAGCGATTCAACTCTTTTTTAAAAGGGGTGGTCATGAGACACCCTTAAAAGGTGTAAAATTGCTTTAAAAGCATGATATATTTATAACATATGTATATTATTATTATTTTTTTTAAATCCAGGCTGTAATTGACACCCCTCCCCCACCATACAGCACTTAGTATGGATGTTTAGCTGGAATAGATAATAGTATTATATTATAAGAACACAATCAAGTTTGTCTTCTTGAGAGCTGTTTGGGAGGAGGCTGCACAGTGTTTGTCCTCCTCTTCTCCAGCCAGCAACAAGCACACCAGGGATATCTGCTGTTTGTATGCATAATGTATAATAAACATGTCTGTTTCTATATTGATCTTGATTATGCACTTTAATCTACCTGCTTGCCAAGTCATGTATATGAGCTGCCAATAAATGTTAAATAATGTCTGAAATGCATCTTCTTAGAAGGCTTTTTTGTTCATTATTTTTATATTTCCAGTTAAAGGGGCTCTGTCACTAGTTTAGTAATTCTCTATCTCCTAGCTAATCTAATACGCGCTGTCACACTGATGAGCCTAGTGAAAATCGTGTACCAAAACATTTATATTATTTGAAAAGTTAAGTGGAGCTTCCTCACAGCCTCTGACGCTGTCCTATCAGCATGAAGATGCTTCACACAGTGTGAGAGACTGAAGCTGGAGGGAAGGGGGATCACTTCAAATAGCCATATATCGGGCTGTAGATCACCTAGAACAGTGGTATCATATGAGATTCTAATCTTTTATATGACACCAGGATCGCAGTTCTAGCTGTGACACAACCGGAGATATCGCCAGTTGAATACACAGTCGGGAATGGAAGCCATGTACTATATGATCACGCTGTGTTGCTGGGCAGGGAAGGGGGAGGAGCTGTATGCTGATTGGACAGCATCCTACAGGAAACATTACACCGCCCAGAGTGAAAAGATAGTCACCTCCCATTTGGCTATTAGAGCCACATTAGCATATATAGAAAAATGCTCATAACTTTGCAAATATTAAAAGTTTTTGAAAACAAATCACACTGTAGTTATCAGCATCATAGTGCCTATTTGATTAGTTAGGAGATAGGACATTAATAAACTGGTGACAGAGTCCCTTTAAGTTGAACACTGTTCCGCAGCAAGCTTTTCTACTCCCTATTATTATGCTGACGTTGGACTAGTTTCTCCCGAGGCCGTTAGTTGAGTAAATATTTCTCTCTAGAAAGGTGGATCCAAATTTTGTATGCAAATTTGTCCTTCCAGATGCATTATGAACCCTCATTGTTATTCTGATTGAAGTTTGCAGGGCATTCCAAAAGTATTCAACAACCTAAAAAGTCAGCAAAAGGATTTGTCTGGATACAAATTATATTATGTTCCCACGGACAGGATATGCTGCGGAATTTCCACAACAGAATTCTGCGTACAAATTCTGCATCTGTTAGGGCACGTTCAGACTTGGCAGAATTTTTGCGCTGCAAATGTTAGTGCAGAATCGGGGCAATTACGCAATGAATCTGCAGCAACATTTGCATATTTGACAAGTAATTCAGACGTTGCGGATATCACAGCGGACTTGCCACAGATTTCAGTTTTTGCATTGCCAAGACTGAAATCCGCAGTGAAATTCAGCTGCTTCTTCAGATCAAAATATACATGCTGCATAGTAAAAATTCTGCACCGCAGCCTAAATTCCGCACAGTTATTTTCCGCAACGTCTGAACTAAGGTATCTAGAAATGTATAGAAACCAATGTAAAAACGGCTGCTGCAGATTTCCACTGCGGACAGTCCACAGCGGAATTCAACAGAAATTCCGCCACGACTGAATGTGCCCTTACCATAGCTGCAGAAAAAAAAGCAGAAAAGTCATGAGTAAAGCGTTCTGTGCGCGGCTTTCAAATCCACAGCATGTCAATTTATCCCGCTCATTCTGAACTTGAATGGGGAGCATAAATTCTGCACTAAAATCCGCAAGTTGATTTTTGTTGCAGTTTGCACAGTATTTAAGCAGCGGAAGCGCCGTAAAAAAACACTGGAAATCCGCAGGTGCACATAAACTTTGCTATAATTAGTGCTTTACAATGAATCCGCAAGTAAAACCACTGCACAAAATCTGCAATTAAGTCCGCAGCTACCATGTGATTACACAGCAATATGTGCAGCAAAAACACATTATTTGCTGCACATTTCCGTCACTGATTTACCTGTTTTTTTTGAGATTTCACTTCCGGTTTTTTCCTGCCTGTGCGATCATACCCTAAGGGCAAGTTCACACGTGGCAGAGTTTTTCAGCTGCAAACGTTGGTGCAGAAAACACAGCGGACTTGCCACAGATATCAGTTTTTGCATTGCAAAGGCTGAAATCCGCAGTGAAATTCCGCTTCTTCTCCGCAACAGACAGTGCATTCTGCGGAGGGAAAATTCTGCACCGCAGTCTATGGTCCGCAGCGGAGTTTTCCGCAATGTCTGAACTAACTTGCCTAAAAATGTATTGAAACAAATGTAAAAAGTGGCCGCTGGAGAATTCCACTACGGACTGTCCGCAGTGGAATTCCACAGCAATTCCGCAACGTGTGAACATGCCCTAACTATAATGCCCTAAACTATAATGCCCTTAGGCATTGTTCACAGAGTGCAGATTTGCTGCAGATTTTGCATATATTTTTTCATCCACAACCAGCAACGTAATCTAAACAGAATATATAAGGCAAGGCATTATAGGTCTGCTCTCCTGGATCCAATTTTGGTTTGGGCTTAAAAAAAACGTATACAAAATCTGCAGAAAATCTGTACTGTGTGAACAAGGCCGTGGTTGTAGTCACACGCGGCAGATTTTGTTGCAGAAACTTCTGCGACTGAAAATCAATTCTATTCATCTGAATGAGGTTGGTTCTGCTGCAGTTGAATTCATTTCTGCAAGTTCCATTCAAATGAATTTTCAGTTGCAGAAGTTTCATATTTTTCCATAGACTGTAAACTAACATCTGGCTGCAGCATTCTTGACAAATAGAAAAAAATTCGGTGAAAAATGCCCCCGAAAAAAATACGTCAAAACGATGTGTGTGAAAGACTGACAAATAGACAAGTGTTTACTTTCTGCTTTTATTTTTTCTTATTCTCAATTAAGTCCGTAAGGAACCGACAAGTTTTAGTGACTCGTATGTGTTCTCTGAGGAACATCTCACTGCTGAACAATTTAATAAAAGTTTGTAGCTGGAAATGTGTGAACCAAGTTTCAAGGCAATAACTCATGGTGTTCTTTTATGATGTTGACTGGGGAAGTGTTTGGGAAAAAAAACATAGTTCACCCCATGTCCAAGGTACATTCCAGACAAAAATATGGTGGCTATAAAAATGGTCATTGGAACGGCTGTTTATAAAGTTTAGAAATTCTGTAATCATCCAAAAAAAATAAAGTTTCACGATTTGTACAGTTAGTGGAAGTTAGACATTGCTGTAAAGCTACTTGCCCCGAAGTTGGCACAATCATGAAGTCTTGACAAACTTAGACCAGTTATTATGTTCCACTTTTCATTTGCTTGGGTGTTTATTTCGGAATAATGCAAATTGCGTTATTTATTTTTCTTTTGTTTATGACTTAATTAGGGGTGCAGGAGTCTTAAAAATTATATATCATTCATTGTCTAGTGAGAAGTGGTGACTTTTTCTTCAGCTCAGGGTGTATTACAGATGTTTGGATTCAGAAATTCATCTCTTTACGTATTTTAGTTATCTCAGAGACTCAGGTAAGTTCTCGCTCTTTGTACTGAAGTTCTGTTTTTTCACATTGGCTTCTGTGTATAAGAAAAAGCCCAGTGTTACCCACCAGTCCAACAGATCAATGCATTAGGGTATGTTCACACGGCCAAATTTCAGACGTATACGAGGCGTATTTTGCCTCGTTTTACGTCTGGAAATACGTCTCAAATACGTCGTCAAACATCTGCCCATTACTTTCTATGGGTATAACGCTGTATTGTCCACACGACGCGTAATTTTACGCGTCGTACGGCAATTACGACGCGTAAAATTACGCCTCGTAAAAAGAAGTGCAGGACACTTCTTTGGACGTTTTTGGAGCTGTTTTCTCATAGACTCCAATGAAAACAGCTCCAAAAACGGACGTAAAAAACGCAGCGAAAATGGCGTGAAAACGCCGCGAAAAATGCGAGTTGGTAAAAAAACATCTGAAAAGCAGGGTCTGTTTTCCCTTGAAAACAGCTCTGGATTTTCAGACGTTTTTGTTGACTACGTGTGAACATACCCTTAAGTGATAATTTTCATCATAGCACAATTATGAATTACCACCAATGTAGTTGTAATTTAGCTTCAGTATAGCGGATCCAGACAGAGTTGCCATCAGGAAAGTACAGTGGGTGCTGCAGTCAGGGGACGGGTTACTAAGTAAGATCCATGGGATCTGTACAGTTTTACTTATATTAAATAAACTAGCCCAATTTAATAGACAATACCATACAAACATATTATTTTAACATGCTCTAGATAGTCTTCTATTCCCCACCGAAGGACCAAATATGAGTGTATAATGATCTTATTATCCCTCCTCAAGTAACTTTCATCAGGTGACAAAATATATATACTGGGGTACAAGGATAGGACATGTGGGAGGCAGGTCATGGGGCCCTAACCATCTGACTGCATAATATTTTAGATGGTGACCCTAGAGCCAGCTGGACTATGTATTTACGTGAGGAATCCGGCAGTAAGACTGGCAGTAAGAACCCGGAGAAAGACTTGTATGTATCCGTTATAAAGGGCACAAGAAATTATAAATTTTTAGACCTTACTATATAATTCCAGGAAAAATTCAAAAATGATGTTTTGCTTTGACCCGAGGTGCTCTATGATCCCTTATGGCCTTACCTCTGTAACATTTCAAAAATGTTCTGCTGGCTTCATTCTGCCCAGGCACCTTAGCAAGCCACGTTTTGGGTAGGCCACAGACATGTCCTGTAAATCAGTATATAAGACTATATATAATATAAAAGACTAAAGAATGATTTACAGTATATAAAGACTAAAGACTGTATATATTATATGTAATACTGATTTACAGGACATGTCATATGACACAATGCTCTGGGTTCTACCAGGAGAGTCACGTGATTAGACACCCAGTAAGAAAGAAGGTGGCAGGATATTTTCGTAAAAGATGGTTCCAACGAGCACCGTTTCTGATGCAATTAGAGGATCAAACCACAACAACGCCTATAAGGTTCAGATGGTAACCATCAGATTACTTGCTGCTAGGAACCATCACCTTTTTAGTATATATATATAATTAATTTAGTCGTAGATCCAAGAATAATTTTGTCTGGGAGGGCACAAGGCTCCACAGTCTGACACTGATCCACAGCGAGTATTTATCAGCAGTTGAAAACTTCTGTGCATTATTCTGCAAATCATCACTGGCCCTATATCCCGGATAGGAGTGGAACAGATCTAACTTCCATTCATCACCTTGTATAAATATGCACGTATAAACAGAAATAGCACACTTCATGTCTGCAGAGGGAAGGCGTAATGAGTTTCAAATAAACAATACATATTCCCAAGTGCTAGTAATAGATCTTCAGTTTATAAATGATGAAGCCACACGTGGGAGATAAACATCTAACCTTTCACTTGTGTCTGAGTTGCATATCCCTCAGTGACCTATTATGTATTCTTATAAGTTTCACTTGTGTTTATTTCCTCTATCTACATAGAACATTGAGATACATGGAGTTCTAATCATGTAACAATGTCATTATTTTGACAAATATTAATGCTCAGAGAGTATCAGATGACTAATGAAGAGTTTCTAGCAGACATAAGACGTGAAAGTGAGTATTTTCTTCTAGACAGATTGGTGTACTTTTGAGCAGAACCCTCTGAACTAGAAGCCTACTTTTCTAAACCCTGGAACGTCTGGATTTTTTTTCTTTGTAATGACTAACTATGACATTTTTAAAGTCTCTGCCAATCCAATATTCTTGTATAATATAGTTTATGCTGCTATATTATTTAGATTTTCTTTTGACGTATGTAACATTCCAGAAAATCTTGCAGTTCTTTAATGTGAAATGTTGTCATCAAAGCTATTTGGGGTTTAAAGTAACAATAGTAATAAAGGTGATACAAAATAACAAAATAGATGACTAGTTAAAGGGGTTGCATAAGATTTGATGAAAGGTTTAGCTTTTTTCCAGAAACAGCAGCATTTTTGTCCAAGGGCTTTTCCTGTTTTTTAGTCAGATTCACTTGAGTAGGGCTGAGCTGCAATACCTGACACAGCCCATGGACAAGAGTGGCGCAGTTTCTGGAAAAAAGAAACAAAAACTATTTTCTGCTGTCATACAATTCCTTTAAGACCTTCTCTACTGAAAAGATGTAATACTGTTAAATTAAAGTGTGAAATCTTTATTATTTTTAAAAACAAAAGAAGAAAGTGCTACTACTGCGGTGTGCAGGGTATCAAACATGAATACTACTATATTTCAATCACAGAATCTGGCACAGGCTGCAAGCTGGCTAAAATGTAACATTGTCCTCTATGGAGGACAGAATCACAAATTATGCCATCACTGATGGTAAAATACTGTACAAAACATTAGCAGTAGAGTACAACAATATCCCTGTATTCTAGAATGACTGATAACCCTGCATTTTTTTTTTCCAAAAGAAGACTGTAATATAGTGTGGAATTTCACAAAAATAAAAGCAAAATACCAACAAGGAAGCTTCTATCTGTTATGGAATCACTGGTTGAGCAATTCCCAGGGTGGACATTTTATGGAATTGCTATGTGAGCGATTGCCCAAAGGCTACTGGAGACTGTCATGACTGAGCGTGCACATAAATCCGCAACCCCAAATCCGTCACAACTTTGGTCAACAGTGTCAAAGGCTACTCTATGGTTTTCGCCCGAGCCCACCACAAGGCAGGATGGTTTTTGCTGCATAGAACCCAGGTTGTTTTAACAGAGTTCGGTGTTGGATAAGAGGTGCAATGCAGGCAATACCAGAACAGATAACAAGACAGCCAGAGGGTAAACAGAAAGTCCAAATCACAAAGCTAGGGGATGTCAGGAATAGCAGAGGTCATTACCCGCAGGGAGCAGAAAGTCCAAATCTGTAAGTAAAGGACAAGCCGAGGTCCAGTTCCAAAAATTTCCAAATAGTCAAAGGTACAGGGTTTAGTCAGAAGCTTAATCATGTGCAGCAAGGAAATTCCCAAGCAAAGATCACAGAAGCAACCGAGGTTTAACTACTCCACCCTTAGGGTATGTGCACACGAGAAGTGGCTTTTACGTCTGAAAAGACAGACTGTTTTCAGGAGAAAACAGCTGCCTCGTTTCAGACGTAAAAGCTCCTCCTCGCATTATGCGAGGCGTCTTTGACACTCGTAAATCTTGAGCTCAAATTACGTTGCAAAGAAGTGTCCTGCACTTCTTTGCCGAGGCAGTCAATTTACGCATCGTCGTTTGACAGCTGTCAAACGACGACGCGTAAATGACAGGTCGTCTGCACAGTACGTCGGCAAACCCATTCAAATGAATGGGCAGATGTTTGCCGACGTATTGTAGCCCTATTTTCAGACGTAAAACGAGGCATAATACGCCTCCTTTACGTCTGAAAATAGGTCGTTTTGAACCCAGCCTTACACCTGATAGGATGAAAGACAGAGAAAAGGGATAAGCAGAACAACTAAAACCAGAACCACCCGGAAGCTAGACAAGTAGTCATGGTAATCTTAAAGGGACGGACGATTCCTAACACTATGGCTTGAAAAATATAAAAATAAGATCTTTCTTTTGTATTTTCCTTTTGAAGATTTTCTACACTTAAAAGATTATATAATTTTTATCACCATCTCATAATCCAGAATATTTGATAATCACGCACTTATTGGCCCAATTGAGGCCTTGCAATAAGTAAAATATATATCTAACTATTTCCTATAGGCCCCATTCTCAGTAATGGCAATGTGGTGAGAAGTCAATCCTCCCATTTCCTATCTATAAAGTTTCATTCCAAAAAGAACTGGTGGTGATACAGATAGAGATTTTTCAAAGTGTAATGTGTAAAGGGTAAGTCAGGGGCACAGCTATAGGGGTTGCAGCGGTAGCAGTTCCACGGGGGCCCTGGTGCCTGTGGGGGCTTAAAGCCCCATCTGTCACATAAAATACCGGTATTATAATTAGCACATTGCAAATGGGGGGAACTGTTATAGATTTTGCATTGGGGCTCAGGAGCTTCAGCTTAAGTCAATGGGGTAAGTATCTCTACATCATTACAAACTACTGCAATTCTATCCTTTTTCTTGTTTTATAGATGGAGAATTAATCTTTCTAACAGATACAATAGCTTAATACAGGGAAATCCTTTTATTTTCCATGGGATCAGCTGAAAATCTAATGTGTATGGGGCTGCCAGACCCCCATACCTGTCAATGTTGAGAAAGGGATGAACCAGCCATATTTGATTTTTTTTTAACTAATTCATTTGTATTCCTTGTTCCTTGCATAAAGAGCAGAATCAAAGGTGTGTGACAGACGTTGTTCTTTCAGACATTGTACCTACTGGATGAACCACTTTAGGCGGTATGGCTATGTACTTATGGACAGTTTTACTGTTTTCTTTTTAGCCAGTTAAGGACCATGTGCCATAAATGTACAGCACATGTTCTTGGGCTTTAAACCTGCGCTTAAAGCTCATGCTCGTGACAGACCATTTTTAAAATGGAGCCAGCCCTGTCATCAGCTGATCGAAACAGATCCGGCATCAGAAACCCCAGACGATCAGCTGTAATCCCTGGGTAGTTATACCTAGGCATAAATTTAGGCCAACAGTAAGGGGGGATTCACACGAGCGTGATTTTCGTGCGTGCAGGCCGCGTATTTTTCGCGCGCCACGCACAGCCCTATAGTAGTCAATGGGGCAGTTCAAACAGTGCGTGATTTGTGCGCAGCGTTTGTTCACTGCGTACAAAACGCGACAGGTTCAATATCTCCGCGTATTTCGCGCATCACGCACCCATTGAAGTCAATGGGTGCGTGAAAACCACGCAGGTCGCACGGAAGCACTTCCGTGCGAACCGACTGAAACAGCGCACCAGCTGTCAAAAGGATGAATGTAAACAGAAAAGCACCACGTGCTTTTCTGTTTCCAAGCATCCAAACGGAGTGTCTTTTTAGATGAGCGAACACGGACAACCGAACCGAACTTCACCGGGTTCGGCCGAACTCGGCAAAAAAATTTCCGGTACGCGACGTCAGGAGAAAGTCACTGTCCAGGGTGCTGAAAGAGTTAAACTGTTTCAGCACCATGGACAGTGACTTCCGATCCCAATATACATGAACCTGTAAAAAAAAACGAAGTTCTGACTTACCGATAACTCCCGGCTTCTTCCTCCAGTCTGACCTCCCGGGATGACAATTCAGTCCAAGTGACAGCTCCAGCCAATCACAGGCCAAGCACAGGCTGCAGCGGTCACATGGACTGCCGCGTCATCCAGGGAGGTGGGGCCAGATGTCGAGAGGCGCGTCACCAAGGACGCGTCACCAAGGCAACGGCCGGGAGAGAAGTTCTCGGTAAGTACGAACTTTTTCTTTTTTTTTAACAGGTTGCTGTATATTGTGATCGGCATTCACTGTCGAGGGTGCTGAAAGAGTTACTGCCGATCAGTTAGCTCTTTCAGCACCTTGGACAGTGACGGGCGTCGACTAGCCTCATCTCTATGATGGCGGCTGCGCGAAAATCACGCAGCCGTGCATCATACACGGATGACACACGCAGCTGTCAAATGTTTTTTGCGCGCGCAAAACGCAGCGTTCTTTGCGTGCGCAAAAACGCAACGTTCGTCTGAATCTGCCCTAACAGTTACTGCAAAGGAAATGTAGAATTACAAGTCGACCATTGGAATAAATCGCTGTCCATGTAATACAGTACCTGGAACGGCCTAGTCCACCAGAGTGCTTCCCACTCGTTGTTGGTGGCTCTCAGCTCTGGCTTATAGAAGAGGGTCCCAGGTAGGGCATAAAGAAAAGTGTAGTCTTAATGTTTATATGTGGCTTATAGTCTTATGTCTAGGTTAGTATGGCTATAACTAGAAATCATTGGGTTGTATAAAAATTCTTAAAATAGACAAACCCCCTTAAAGGCTATTTACACCTTTGAAATAAATATATATTTTTTTTTTTATTTTTTTTTTTTATTAAAAATGTCTATCAGGGTGTTTTGTGCAACTTTCTAAATTATTTTTATTAAAAATTATTTTAACTTTTTGAGATACAGCTGCTTTGTATCCTGTATATAGAGCAGCTGTATCTAGTGCTGAAACCTGTATCTGTCAGGTCAGTTGCAGTGACAGTGGGTCCTGCGTGTCATTGACAAGCAGGATCGAGCAGTTACCGATCATATCTACGTTCATAACTTAGATGTGATCAATAAGGGTATGTTCACAAGCTGAGTCAAAAACGTCTGAAAATACGGAGCTGTTTTCAAAAGACGTTTTTTAAGTCACTCGCGATTTTCGCTGCGTTTTTCGCTGCGTTTTTTACGGCCATTTTTAGAGCTGTTTTCTATAGAGTCTATAAAAAACGGCTCCAAAAACGGCCCAAGTAGTGACCTGCACTTCTTTTTCGCGTCCGTTTTTGAAAATCGGCCGCATAAAAAACGGCCCGTCGGAACAGAACGCCGTTTTTCACATGGCAATCAATGGGCAGATGTTTGGAGGCGTTCTGCTTCTGATAATTTGGCCGTTTTTTGGCCGAAAATAGGCCGTGTGAACATACCCTTACAGATGGATCTTACTTGTCACAGACACACAGGACCCTCTGACAGTGAACCTGTCAGTGCTGCTGACCTGTTGGATTCAGGTCTCAGCGTACGATACAAATGCTCTGTATAGAGGATACAAAGCAGCTGTATCTCAAAAAGTATAACATTTTTTTATTTAAAAAGTATTTTGAAAGTTGCACAAAACACACTGATAAGACATTTTTATAAAAAAAAAACAAACAAAAAAAAAGATTTTAAATGTGTACATAGCTTTTAACCTTTATCCAGTGGCGTAGCTAGCGGGGGGACAGGGAGGCGTTGGCCCTGGGCCCACTGAGATGGTGGGGCCCGCCGCTCCCGCCATGACCGCCACCGCCCCCACAATGACCGCCATGACCGCCGTCCCCGCCATGACCACTGCTGCCACGCCAAAATACTCGTCAATCTAGCAGACGTGCCGCATGCTAGGCATGTCTGCTGAAGCACACCTCTGACGCTGCCTGCAAGAGAGGAGCAGGAGAATAGAAGAAGCCTGCATGTGAGGAGAGGGTGAGCAAGCAGCCCTCCACAATAAATGGATGGATGGACACAGGGATGATGGGGTTTGTATACAGGGATAATGGCTGGTATATACAGGGATGATGGGTTAAGGTAGGGATGATGGCTGGACTATAGTCCCTGTATATAACCCCCATCATCCATGTATATAACAACCATCATCCTTGTATATAAACACCATCATCCCTGTATATACCACCTAGGCTCATATATACACGGATCAGAGCTGGATTTAGGGGTGTGCGACCTGTGCCATTGCGTTTTTGGGAGAGGAAGACATGGAGAGAGTAACTGTGATATGACATTAGTACAGAGCAGACATTGAAGTGGTTACTAGTAATAAAGCAATGAGATTTAAGAAAAAAAACGGAACTGTATATCCTACAATATGGTGTCAGTAAATACTGAAATGAATAGAATGATAGTACTAAACAAAAAACCATTGACATCGATACGTGCATCTTCCCGTGACGCACAGCAGAATATCTGCTGTTGAATACTACTATCGCTGGTGATGAGGCCAGAGTTACCAAGATACGGACCCCTGAGGATGAGTATCTGAAACGCGTAGGGTCGTTTATTGTTGATGGAATGTTTGCATAGGGGACAGTCATATTGTGTTACACCCAGCGCTAGGAGATCCGATTTCTTTCGGACACCGGTGCTTCATTTGGGGATTGTACTACTGTTGTGCCCAGGATATATGCTGATTCCAGAAAAATATCGTCACAAACACTGAGATATATGTATCATAATGACTCAGTGTTTTTTGTTTAATACATTTTTTAATTTTCACGGTGGGGCTCATGTCACAGTGGTGTGTTACCCCTGTTTTTAAAACAAGTTACTATTAAAAGGTATATTTTACTCAGTTGTCACTTCAGTGAACCTTATAATTAATTTTTTCATATTGTGGGAGCACAATTAGATTTTTATCAAATTATACAGTGAAATTACATTTAGTCCATACAGTTTATTATTTCATTATATCTGGGTATGGCAGCCTTTGCACTCTCTGATTTAAACACAGAAGGGTGGATGAGTGAGGCTAAAAGCGTCTTTTCTGAATGTGAACTGGTGTATACAGTTCAGGGTGCATCACTTAAATCTACCTTTAAAAACCTTAATAGATTGCATAAGGATTATACTAGAAGCTGGTGGGAGATTCAGAGTCTGGAAAACTATTTAAAAAACAAGATAGTTCCCAGAGGCCTTAGGGTCCCCATTGTTCCAGCATCAAGATTAAAAACCATTAATATAAAAGAAAGGTGGGAACAGGAGATCACAGGGAGCTCACTCAGGCTGATGCAGATTTTAGTAGAGGAAGAGAAAGTCCAGTTTGACTCTATTAGTGCTGAGCTTAAAAAAGAGATTGAGGCAGCTAAGTCCTTGGTAGACACCCCTGGTTTTGATAAAAAAGATAAAATCCTTCAACAAACTTTAGAAAGGTTCACTAATCATTTAAAGGAACGTAAACACTTCCAATTCCAGAGAGACCTACAGGAATTCAGGGAGAAAAAAGCTTACGATTTTGTTAACACACAACAACAGCAATATCAACAGACCAATAGGGGGCCGAGGGAATCTGACCCTTCCACATCAGAGAGTGAAACAACAGACTCTGAAAGAGTGGGCCCTTTCTTTGGTGGTAGCGGTGGGAAACAAAAATTTAGGGGAGGAGCTAGAGGTAGAAATAGAGGCCGTGCTAGAGCCTCTTCTAATAGTGGCAATAATTTTTTAGCCAACAATCCCCCCATTTCCCGCTATATGCTGAGGGGACAAAAGGATTAGTGAAGGGAAAAAATATGGATAGGCTACAAATCATTAACCTATCTGAATATATTTTGAGTGCATCAGAGAATACATTATTAGAAAAGGGACTTTCCTTTGTCCCCACAGTTAAATTTGACTCATTCTCTTGGATAAAGGATCTTAATTTATTTGCTCGCAAACTCAAATGGATCAAATTTTTCAAACACCATAATAGGAAAAAATGTATGGAATTAGGGCTAGAAGAGTCTGATATGGAAGGCCTTGTGGCCTTAGAGGGGTTATTAGAGGAATCTGGTAGAGCCCCAGGTTTAGGTCCTTTCACCAATCTTAAAATGAAGAGTAGAAAGCTGCCACCTATAGGAGACTTTACCAATGTGGATTTATTTGTGGAGATGGTGGGAGATGAGATCAAAAATCTTAGTCAGGACAGTAGGGGCATAGATAACAACTTGTCTTGGTCCGAACGATCAGCTCTGACCACTCTAGAGAAAAAACAAAACATTGTTCTAAAGGCATCTGATAAAGGTGGGAACATTGTGGTCATGAGTAGGGATGATTATAAAAAAATGTGTGAGGACATTTTACTTAACCATGACTGTTACACCATTTTAAAGGACAACCCTACAGCACTATTCAAGAAAGAGCTGCTGGGCATTCTGAGTGATGCAAAGAGCAGATCTTTGATTAGTGCAAGTGAGTTTGGGTTCCTGTACCCACAATTTCCTGTCATGGCGTGTTTTTATAGCCTGCCCAAAATCCACAAAGGGTATCCTCCCTTACGTGGCAGACCCATTGTCTCAGGCATTAATAATTTAACTCAAAATGTGAGTACATATGTTGATCAGGTGTTGCGCCCCTTTGTCTTGAGTCTCACATCATATGTACGTGACACTATGGATGTCTTGAAACAGATTGACGGTATTTCTTTGGAGAAAGATACAATCTTGGCTAGCTTGGATGTTGAGGCGTTGTATTCATCCATACCTCACAAATTGGGTTATAAAGCGATCGAGTATTATCTGGGATCAAGAGGCACTCAGTTTGCAGCCCATAACCATTTTGTTTTGCAGTTATTACAGTTTGTTCTTGAAAAAAATATATTTATTTTTGAAGACAAGATCTTTCATCAGCAATGTGGTACTGCAATGGGGAGTCCTGCTGCTCCCACCTATGCAAATTTATTTCTTGGCTGGTGGGAGGAGACAATTGTCTTTGGGGACAAATTTGCCAAATGGACTTCATCCGTTGGATTATGGATTAGATATATTGATGACGTGCTGATTCTCTGGAACTCTACAGCGGATGAGTTCCATAGTTTTGTAGCAGCCCTCAACAATAATGATGTAGGGCTAAAGTTCACATGTGAGATCAGTGAAAAAGAATTGTCTTTTCTAGATTTGAAAATTATAAAAACAGAAGAAGGCACAATCCGTACCAAGGTACATCGGAAAGAAACAGCAACCAATAGTTTCTTGCAATGGAATAGTTGTCATCCTTATCCCCTCAAACGTGGCATTCCGAAAGGTCAATTTATGAGAGTACGTAGGAATTGTAGCTCTATGGGTGATTTTGAGTGCCAAGCCCAGGAACTCAAAACAAGATTGAAGGATAGAGGTTTCCCCAAGAGTGTTATTAGGAAGGCCTATGAGGGAGCAAGGGATGCAGATAGGCAATGTCTCCTGGTTCCTAAAAAACGGAAAGAAGAACAGGTTACGAGACTCATAGGCACCTATGATTCCAAGCAAAATGATATTATGCAGATCCTGAAAAGGTATTGGCGTATTCTCAGTTCTGATACAGATTTAGTAGACCAGATCACACAGTGGCCGTCTGTCACGTATCGGAGAGGGAAAAACATTAGGGACAGAGTCATGCACAGTTGTTTTGACCCCATTTCACCTAGGGGTACGTGGCTGGATAGACAAATACCAGGCACTTTTAGATGTGGTAGCTGTAAAGCTTGTGATTTCATTTTCAAAGGGAATAGCTTCACCAGTGTTGTCACACAGAAAAAATACAATATTCGGGATTTTGTCAATTGCAAGACAGCAGGAGTGGTTTACCTAATTACATGCCCATGCCCCCTTAATTATGTGGGTAAAACAGCACGACAATTTCGTCGCCGGATTAGGGAGCATGTTGGAGATATTATTCATGCTAGGGACACCCCAATATCGAAGCACGTGCATGCTAAACACCAAGGCCAGGCAGCATGTTTAAAGTTTCAAGCAATTGAACTTATTAGACCCCCTAAAAGAGGAGGGGACTGGGACAACCTGATTTTACGTAAAGAAGCCCAATGGATCCACAGACTGGCATGTATACAACCAGCAGGTTTAAACGAGCAGACTAATTATACATGTTTTATTTAATATGCAATACCATTCCCCTTTAGGTGGCCAACGTTCATTTGAGTTGCCTCTAGGGTGGGTGAGTTTCATTTGCAGAATGTACTATTTTTTGAGATGGCCATACTGGTCAGCCGACACATAAAGAGATCGTTTGTCAGTTTTTCTAAATGTGAGGGACTCAGTAATCTTGTCCACCTTACATGTGTTTATTTACTTTAGAGTTGCTTTGTGAGGTAGTCCACTTGCGGTGGTTAACTGTCCCGCAAGATATACTTATAAAATATATTATCGTGTAGCGCTTACCTTCCTCGTGTTTGGCAGTCCGGGCGACACGTCCTTGGCTTCTACTGCGCCTGCGCGTTCGGCATGATGCGGTCGATGATGACCCCTGGCTGTCAGCTGACGGCGGGGGGTCACATGGGCAGGTGTCACGAATCGAGAGGGTGTTGTGATTGGTCAGTTCATGTATTGCCGCCTAATACGAGGGGTGGAGTTTAGGTGTTTATAGTAACCCAGTGCCTGCAATGAAGTATGCCGTTGACATCGATACGTGCATCTTCCCGTGACGCACAGCAGAATATCTGCTGTTGAATACTACTATCGCTGGTGATGAGGCCAGAGTTACCAAGATACGGACCCCTGAGGATGAGTATCTGAAACGCGTAGGGTCGTTTATTGTTGATGGAATGTTTGCATAGGGGACAGTCATATTGTGTTACACCCAGCGCTAGGAGATCCGATTTCTTTCGGACACCGGTGCTTCATTTGGGGATTGTACTACTGTTGTGCCCAGGATATATGCTGATTCCAGAAAAATATCGTCACAAACACTGAGATATATGTATCATAATGACTCAGTGTTTTTTGTTTAATACATTTTTTAATTTTCACGGTGGGGCTCATGTCACAGTGGTGTGTTACCCCTGTTTTTAAAACAAGTTACTATTAAAAGGTATATTTTACTCAGTTGTCACTTCAGTGAACCTTATAATTAATTTTTTCATATTGTGGGAGCACAATTAGATTTTTATCAAATTATACAGTGAAATTACTAAACAAAAAACACAAAAAGAGTAGATAACTCTATACTGGTCCACACAATGTACTAAAACTGTACTCCAAACTCCTCTGTCAGATAAAAGAATAACTTTAGTAATAATGCATAATATAGCAGCATATACAGGACTCTTGCTCATTCAGAATGATAACCACTATAATTAGAATGCGCCTCTTAAGTTGTAAACATGCGTTGGGGGGCCCACTGGGTTGGGGCCCACTGAGATATGTTTTGCCCATGTTTGCTAAACCTCTAGTTACGCCTCTGTCTTTATTACTATTCACAGTTGACTGCAGTTAGCTGTGGACACCCGGACCCCGCACCGTTAAGCCGTTCTGGCTGCCTCCGGGCACTGGACGTACATGCCGGAAGCAGTTGGCTCCGGCCACGGAATAGCGGCCAAGCTGCAGTACTGCAGCAAGTGAATAGGAGCAGAGCTGCAGCTCTGTAGCACGGCCACAATGCTATGTACGGAGCCAACTACTTCTGGCTCCATACATCGCATAATGGGCAATAACACCCGGTGCCCACAGGCCACCAGAGCGGCTGATCGGTGCAGGCTCGGGATGTCAGACCCGCACCGATGATATACTGTTGACCTATTCGGTGGATAGGTCATCAGTTGTCCGGTAGTGGACAACTCCTTTAAGTTGTTGCTTCTATATGTCAATTGCAGGAAACAAAAATTCTACATAATTTAACTTCTGGGGAAAGCGAGGCAACAGGGAGCAGTCTTCACTTGTACCAGCAAGTGGCCACAATTCGAGTAACTAACTAATTCCATTTTTTTTAACAGCTAATTCATTGTGCTATAAGATAACATTCATTTGTTTGATGTGATAAATAAGCAGCAGCTATAAAAGCATTTCTAATACTGAAAACGAGCCAGTCTGTGACTAATAAACGCAGCAAACTTGCTACATGAGTCTAAACATTCATTTTCTATTCAATTCCGTCCCAAAACTCAGGATGTTAAAGAGGACCCTTCACCCCTCCTGACATGTCTATTTTAGTAAATACTTGTATTTATCATAAAATTACAATGAAACATATTTTGTTAGACCTCTAAATTGTGCCGTTCCTCTGTTATTCCTCCTAGAAATCTATGAATAGGGGTATGTCTCTACTTAGATTCACTCTGTCAGCCCCAATTAGGCACTGTCAGTCTGAGTAGGGACACACATCTACTGGTAGCACCCAGGGGTTTATTTATTCATAAATTTCTAGGAGGAATAACAGAGGAATGGCACAATGTAGTGGTCTAAGAAAAGACGCTCTCAGAATTGTTATTTTATAGGGACGTATTTACAAAAATAGACAGGGGACAGGTCCTCTTTAACTGATTAACTAAAATGAGTGCTTCAGTTTATTATGTACGTTTGTATTGTTGACCTTCAATTCAGACATATAAGCTAATTGTGAAAGGATGTCATGTTAGGGTATGTTCACACGCACCGTTTTCAGACGAAATTCGGGCATTTTACGCCTCGAATTACGCCTGAAAAAATGCCTCCATTACGCCTACAAACATCTGCCCATTGCTTTCAACGGGTTTTACGATGTTCTGATCCCACGAGGTGTAATTTTACGCGTCACTGTCAAAAGACGGCGCTTAAAAAGGCGCCTGCGTCAAAGAAGTGCATGTCACTTCTTGGGACGTTTTTGGAGCCGTTTTTCATTGACTCCATTGAAAAACAGCTTCAATAACGTCCGTAAAATGCGGAGCGAAAAAAGCGAGTTGTTAAAAAACGTCTGAAAATCAGGAGCTGTTTTCAGGCGCAAACAGCTCCGTAATTTCAGACGTATTTTGTTACTGCGTGTCAACATACCCTTAATTGTAAATCCCATTCTTATGAGGCTGGTGTTAGTTGCCAGAAGCGTATGCTGCGCTTTCTGCCCATCGTGCAACAGAAGTCCTGCTCTACAACACGCAACCTGACCTTCAAATCCAAAGAATCCAGAAGTTATTAGTTAGAGAATGTAAAGCGCTACAAACCCATGCCCAGTACATGGCATCAATGGCTGTTTGTCTGCTCTGACCGTGAACACATACCAGTGTTGTTTCCTGCTGTCTGATAACATCAGTTTAGCCCTCTGCTGTAGTGGAAGCTGAAACAGCTGAATTTAAACCACAGCAGCTTGTCTGAAGCCACGACATGAAAGCGATTTACTTCCCAAACTGATGTGGTATGAGGAGGATATGCAGTGGTTTTTGGAGAGTGGCAAACACAGGTTTCTTTGCTGGCATTTGGGCCTATGCCCAAAGCTTTTAAATCCCTTGCACTAGTATACGGAAGGGGGGGTGTGTGTGAAAAAAACACTTAATATTTCAATAGCGAATATGAACGAAGCCAGATGTAGGGAAGAGATGAAAAATCAACGCGCAGCTGCATACCACAACTGTTCCGAGGGAGGAAAAGATGAATTTACAGAGGTTAACTGGACAGCTGTTCTGTAATTCCGGCAGATCCTATATTTAGAATATTCTCTGCTAGCTATCACACATTAAAAGACTCGCTCTCTAAAAGCCGTAGTGTGTCTTTAGGGAATAAAAACAACATCTTGTTCAGAATGAGGATCTGTGTGTCAAAGCTCCAAAGTACGTCTCCGAGAGCATTTATCTATCATTTTATTAGTTGCCGGTGCGTACGCTTTATATTTCTCGTGTTTGTAAACTGTTCTGTGCACACAAGGTAGGAGGGAGATGGACTAACTGGCCTCTTGGTGATACAGTTATTTGTTTTATTGCCAGGAATCTACACACGGAGCAATTAACTCTCCGCTCTAATTCTAATCCTGTTAGTTTACCAAAACGAGGCATAAACAACAGTCTAATGGCGCAGTCTCCTGACAGCTAATAAAGTCTTTTCGCAGATTTTATTCATTCACTATCTCACTCTAACGTGTTATTTTTCAAGATGTGGTTGACTTTTCTCAAGTAGCAATTCTCAATTCAAAAAAGGCTCAATCTACAACGTAAGGGAATGGGCACACGCACATAGGGGCAGAATTTCAAGGAGTTTGAGGAATTAGAACTATAATGGAAAAGGCAATACCTTGTATTCTCAGCAGGGCATTTCCATGAACCGTGCACTTATACATGAATAAGCATCATTGTATAAACGCCGCAGTAGTGGAGATGCTTGGGAAAAAGTCACAACATTTTAGTCAATTGTTTTTCTGCAATTGTTTGTGTGCAAAAACATAGCGTCCAGATGTTGGCTGTGAGTGAATAGTAATGTATAAATTCATGTTCACACATGTTGTGGAAGTTAATGGCTCAAAATATATTAGACTGAAATTTAGACAAGTGTTCCAACAGACACTCACGCCAGGAACTTTATTCAGCATCCTAATCAGAAGATTTCATACTGATATATATCGAGAGAGGAGAAATAACACACAGACACTGCTGGTATGCTCAAAATACTCCTCTGGGGGTTTATTGCCAAACTCAATTACAATAATATCATTCAAAAGGGGTGTAGGCTTGAGGTTAACCAATCAGAGGCAATGTGACAATAATTCTTATTCAGCCAATAGCAGACCAAAAGAATATTTCAAATACATAATTAGAATTATTTATTAAAATGCTGACATCAGGTAACACCTGGAAACAAGTGTACAATGGACTGGTGTTAAATGTTCTTTCCCATAAGGGAGTTTGTTGCGATAACGACAAATAGTTGCACTTTATGTCTGGGCGTTCAGCGAACACGCTAGCCATGAATACATGAAGACCACACGATGAACACATAGAGATAACACATTTCTTTGGGACTTGAGCAGAACTATGTAGAGGAAAGGTCATTAAAATAATGGAGAATAAATATCTTTGTAATTTGGCATCCTGCTTGATAATTCATAATTTAATACGGAGAATATAAGCAAATAGACCATCCATCGCACACAGTATGCCTCTGTTCCTTGGTGTTCTATGTGCGTTTTCAGCGCCTGGTATTCTTTATTGAAAGAACCAAGCATGCTCTAGATCAGGGGTCTGAAACTCGGCTGGGTAAGTGGGCCGCATATAGAAAAAATGGGACGTTGACGGGCCGCATTACTTTAAAATTTGATGCTATCGCAGTGCCCTCGGTAGATGCTGCCGCAGTGCCCTCGGTAGATGCTGCCGCAGTGCCCTCCGCAGATGCTGCCACAGTGCCCTCCGCAGATGCTGCCACAGTGCCCTCCGCATATGCTGCCACAGGGGCTTGCCCATAGCTGGAGTCCCGGAGCAGAGCAACTTCTGGCACTCTGCCTGGGATTCCAGCTCTGCTCCTGACATCACTGTCCATATATGGACAGAGATGTCAGGGGCAACCCCAGAGCTTGAGTCCCGGGCAGAGCGCTAGTAGGCTCTTCCTGGGACTCCAGCTGTGCTCCTGACATCACTGGGACTCCTGCTCTGGGGAAGCCCCTGACATCATTGTCGATGTATGGACAGCGATGTCAGAGGCTTCCCAAGAGTCCCGGAGCAGAGCCGATAATAGCGCTCTGCCCGGGACTCCGCTCTGGGGTAGACCCTGACACACTGTCCATATATGGGCAGCGATATTAGGGAATTCCACAGAGTCCCGGAGCAGAGCCTGTACTAGCGCTCTGCCCGGGACTCCGGCTCTGGGGAAGCCCCAGACATCGCTGTTCATATGTGGACAGCGATGTCAGGGAATTCCACAGAGTCCCGGAGCAGAGCCGATACTAGCGCTCTGCCCGGGACTCCGCTCTGGGCAAGACCCTGACACACTGTCCATATATGGGCAGCGATGTCAGGGAATTCCACAGAGTCCCGGAGCAGAGCCGATACTAGCGCTCTGCCCGGGACTCCGCTCTGGGGAAGACCCAGACACACTGTCCATATATGGGCAGCTATGTCAGGGAATTCCGCAGCATCCCGGAGCAGAGCTGATACTAGCGCTCTGCCCGGGACTCCGCTCTGGGGAAGACCCAGACATCGCTGTTCATATGTGGACAGCGATGTCAGGGAATTCCAGAGTCTCGGAGCGGAGTCGATACTAGCGGCTCTGTGTCCCGCGGGCCGCAGATGACAGCCCCAGGGGCCGCATGCTTGAGACCCCTGCTCTAGATGTTACTTTTTTAGCGGCATTTTTTACCCATACATTTGTAAGTGTCTGGGCAGAGTCTTAACTTGTAGATCATGAGTCTCAATGCAAATCTGTAACAGGGCCCTCCACCTACCATGTGGCTTTTATACTACTGGTGTCTTCATATGTGGCAAGGGGACCTATGAAAACCCTCAGGTACCAGGGCCTGGGTGTGAATGCTACCTCTGGGAACCTGGGTGTGAGGGAGAATTCCTACCCTTATAGGGGACTTTACTATTTATTTGGCCAGTAATGGAGTATATTTGTATATGTTACAGCATATTCTGTAAAAGGAGAGGCCTGTCTGCCTTACTGCACTTATGTGGCCTCGTAAACCTATGTTGTTCTACTATTTGCTGTGTGGCACTGTATTGTTGTATATATTAGTACAGGTAGGATGATGGTTGGCTTGCTGCTACCTAAATTATAGGCGGTGGGATGTACGGCTTAGACACCATTTTGACTGTATTGCTGCACCACAACAGCGGCAGGATGTTGCAGTGTGGCTGCGCCGCATTCTGACACTAGGAGCAGTACTTGCTCTATTAAACAGCGATGCTCCTGCCAATGAGTGTTTATTGTTCATGTGGAAAATTAAGAGTGAACCTGGGCTGTGCTAATAAGAAAGAGAGCTGCTGCAGAGTGGTGGAGAGTTGGAGTGCTATGTAGCAAACTACATAGTAAGGGCATGTTCAGATGTGGCAGAATTTTTTCCGCTGCAGATTTTGCTGCAAATTTGTGGCAACGAATCTTCAGCAATATTTGCATATTTAGCAGTTTGTTTAGACGTTGTGGATTTCACAGCGGACTTGCCACAGATTTCAGCCTTTGCATTGGAAAGGCTGAAATCCGCAATGAAAATCTTCTGCTTCTCCTCTGGCGGCTATGCATGTTGCGGAATTAAAATTCCGCACCGCAGCCTATTTTTAGCAACAGCTTTTTCCGCAACGTCTGCACTAAGTTACCTAAAAAAACATAGAAATTAATGGAAAAAAAGTCTGCTGCAGACTTCCACTGCGGACTATCTGCAGCGGACTTCCACAGCAATTCTACCACGTCTAAACATGCCCTAAGGGCACGGCCAGACGTGGCGGAGTTGCTGTGGAATTCCGCTGTGGACAGTCCGCAGTGGAATTCACCAGCGGCCGTTTTTTACAGTTGTTTCAATACATTTTTAGGCAGGATAGTTCAGACGTTGTGGAAAACTCTGTTGCGGACATAGGCTGCGGTGCGGAATGTTCCCTCCGGAGCATGCACTGTCTGTTGCGGAGAAGAAGCGGAATTTTACTGCGTATTTCAGCCTTTGCAATGCAAAAACTGAAATCTGTGGCAAATCCGCTGTGATATCTGCAATGTCTGAATTACCTTTCAAATATGCAAATGTTCGTGCAGATTCGTTGCGTGATTGCCCCAAATCTGCACCAACATTTGCAGCAGAAAAACTCTGCGACGTCTGGCCGTGCCCTAACGAGTAGTGTATAAAAAAATATATACATATATAAATTTGATATCGTAATCATATTTACCCGCAGAATAAAGTCAATATGCCATTTTCACTAGATGGTGAACGCTGTAAAAACAAAACCTAAAAAACAATGGAGGAATCCCTATTTTTTTTCTCATCCCACCCTATCTCATTGCAGTTTTCCAATATATTATATTGAACATTAAATGGTGCCATTAAATACTACAACACGTCCCATAGAAAACAAGCCCTCATACGGCTATGTCGACAGAACAATAAAAAACATATGGCTTTTGTAAGGCTGGGAGGATAAAAAAGAAAAGAAAAAAAAACGAAAAATGGGTGCGGTGCCAACTACTGAATGGCAGCAAGCAATGTTTAGCAATGTTTTTGTAATACCACCATGTACAGAAGTTTTACTTTGTAACATTAAGGCATCATTTACATGACCGTGATATACGTCCGTGCGACGCGCGTGCGTTTCACGCGGGTCGCATGGACCTATACAAGTCTATGGGGCAGTGCAGACAGTCCGTGAGTTTTGCGCAGCGTGAGTCCGCTGCGTAAAACTCACGACATGTTCTATATTTCCCCGTTTTTCGCGCATCACGCACCCATTGAAGTCAATGGGTGCACGAAAACCACGCAGGTCGCACGGAAGCACTTCCGTGCGAACTGCGTGGTTTGCGCAACAGCTGTCATTCTCTGAATGTAAACAGAAAAGCACCACGTGCTTTTCTGTTTACAAACATCCAAACGGAGCGTCAAAATAATGGCGGCTGCGAGAAAATCTCGCAGCCGCGCATCATACACTGATGACACACACAGCTGTTAAGTGCCTTTTGCGCACGCAAAACACAGCGTTTTTTGCATGCGCAAAACGCACACGCTCGTGTAAATCAGGCCTTACAATAAGTGAAACAGTTAAAATTCTATTATAACTCCGAAAAGTGATACAGGCAGAGACTGCTATATCAGCCCATAACCTACAGGCACACACCTGGTATTGGGTCATATTACAGACAGGTTCATGCTCTGCAGGTCAGGACCTATATGCTGATAGGCCTCTGGCTCTCTATCCGACAAACCAATGACTTAAGTACCAATCTGAATATTACATTCTAGAAGTTTATTTCTTTAAGGCAAATGTCACCTTGTTCAACATATTTAAAGCCACATGACAGATTTTTTTATGCACACTATCATAAAACCATCTATATACCTGCTTCAATGTAGACTAAAGCGATCAATCCTTCATTGGTCATCATATTTCACATAACTAGCAAATAATGAAAAAGATATAGAGGTGTAGTATTGTCAAAGCAGGCGTAGCAAGAAAACTATGCACACCCCTAGCATATGCAGAGGGTGAGGTGCTCACCTTTCTTATGACTCTTGGGCACATTCTTCATTGTTGTGCCATTTCTTCAAGTGGATGCAATACACTAGTAAGGCTGTATTCACATCAGCGTGCCTTTCCGCAGAAGGGTTCCGTCTGAGGTTTCCGTCGGGTTAACCCCTCAACGGAAGGGCAAACTGAAACCTTAGCTTCCGTTTCCTTCACCATGGAACTCAATGGTGACGGAAACCTAGGTAATGGTTTCCGTTTGTCACCGTTGTGACAGAGATCTGGATAGAGAGAAGGGGCTGCCGATTACTGCAGTGCAATATCTCCCTCTACGTGTAAAGAGAAGCAGAGAAAACGGGTCCGTAAATACGGGTGAAATACAGGTGACCATGGACCCGTATTTACGGGCACGGGTCCGTAAATACGGGTTAAATACGGGTGACAAAGAACCCGTATTTACGCCAATTTTTACGGGAGGGAAAAAATACGGTCGTGTGCATGAGGCCTTAGCTACAGCTGCCTTGTATCCTGTAAACAGAGAAGCTGTATCTAGCGCTAAAACCTGTATGTATCAGGTCAGCGGCACTGACGAGTTCAGTGATAGCGGGTCCTGCATGTCTTTGACGTGCAGGATCGAGCTGTTATCGATCACATCTAATTTCATAACTTAGATGTGGTCGATAACAGGTAAATCTACGAAGGACCCGCTTTCACTGAACCCGTCAGTACCACTGACCTGACGGATTCAGGTCCCAGCACAAGATACAGCTGTTCTGTAAACAAAGCAGCTGTATCTCAAAAAGGAAAAATAATTTTTAATAAAAAGTATTTAGAAAGTTGCACAAAACACGCTGATAGACATATATATATATATATATATATATATATATATGTCTATCAGCGTGTTTTGTGCAACTTTCTAAATACTTTTTATTAAAAATTATTTTTCCTTTTTGAGATACAGCTGCTTTGTATACAGAACAGCTGTATCTTGTGCTGGGACCTGAATCCGTCAGCGTAACTACCACTATAGCAGCCGTAGCGGCTGCTGCGGGGCCCGCGGCATGAGGGGGTCCGTGTCGCCCGCCGGCATGGGCCCCCACCATGGCCGGAGGCTCCGCTAGCAGCCGCTATGGCTGCTACAGCGCGACGCCACTGAACACTACATCACAAACCTCGGACTTCCGGGGTCTGTGTTGGCAGCTCCGTAGAAATGAATGGAGCGCCGGTCGATCTTGTGCGCATGCGTGACCAGCGCACCTTTCATTTCTATTGAGCTGCGCAGACGCCGGAAGTCAGAGGTTAGTCATGGAGAACTTCGGGGGGACTTTCGGTCCCCCGTTCTCCCTATCGCTGCCAGCGATCACACATGTATCCCCTATCCTGTGGATAGGGGATACATGTCTTTTGTAGGACACGCAGTAGATCGCATTTTTTTGGGAGGGGGGACGCTGTATGGCATTCCCTGCAGGGGGGGAGCTGTGTGGCATTCCCTAGAGGGGGGGCTGTATGGCGTTCCCTAGAGGGGGGGCTTTATGGCGTTCCCTAGAGGGGGGGCTGTATGGCGTTCCCTACAGGGGAGGGGGCTGTATGGCGTTCCCTACAGGGCGGGGGGCTGTATGGCGTTCCCTACAGGGGGGGCTGTATGGCGTTCTCTACAGGGGGGCTGTATGAGCCCCCTCTGTAGAGAACGCCATACAGCCCCCCCTGTAGAGAACGCCATACAGCCCCCTCTGTAGAGAACGCCCTATAGCCCCCCTGTAGATAATGCCATACAGCCCTCCTGTAGATAATGCCATACAGCCCCCTGTAGAGAACGCCATACAGCCCCCTCTGTAGATAACGCCATACAGCCCACTGTAGAGAACGCCATACAGCCCCCTCGTAGATAACGCTATACAGAGTCCCCCCTGTAGATAACGCCATACAGCCCCCTCTGTAGATATCTACAAAGGGGGCTGTATGGCGTTATCTACAGAGGGGGCTGTATGGAGTTATCTACAGAGGGGCTGTATGGCGTTCCTTACAGGGGGGGTTGTATGGCGTTCCCTACAGGGGGGGGGCTATATGGTGTTCCCTACAGAGGGGGGGCTGTATGGCGTTCCCTACAGAGGGGGGGCTGTATGGCGTTCCCTACAGGGGGGCTGTATGGCGTTCCCTACAGGGGGGGCTGTATGGCGTTCTCTACAGGTGGGGCTGTATGGCGTTCCCTACAGGGGGGGGGGGGCTGTATGGCGTTCTCTACAGGGGGAGGCTGTATGGCGTTAGCGCCATACAGCCCCCTCTGTAGATAACACCATACAGCCCCCCCTGTAGAGAACGCCATACAGCCCCCCTGTAGATAACACCATACAGCCCCCTCTGTAGATAACACCATACAGCCCCCCTGTAGAGAACGCCATACAGCCCCCCTGTAGATAACGCCATACAGCCCCCTCTGTAGATAACGCCATACAGCCCCCTCTGTAGAGAACGCCATACAGCCCCCTCTGTAGATAACGCCATAGAGCCCCCTCTGTAGAGAACGCCATACAGCCCCCTCTGTAGAGAACGCCATACAGCCCCACTGTAGGGAACGCCATACAGCCCCCCTGTAGGGAACGCCATACAGCCCCCTCTGTAGATAACGCCATACAGCCCCCTCTGTAGATAACGCCATACAGCCCCCTCTGTAGATAGCGCCATACAGCCCCCTCTGTAGATATCTACAAAGGGGGCTGTATGGTGTTATCTACAGGGGGCCTGTATGGCGTTATCTACAGGGGGATGTATGGCGCTATCTACAGAGGGGGCTGTAGTGCGTTATCTACAGGGGGGCTGTAAAAAAGGCACTATCTACAAGGGGGGTTGTGTGACACCCAGGGGAGGGGGGGCCTCAGTCAAAAGTTTTCTATGGGGCCCAGTCGTTCCTAGTTACGCCCCTGTATATATATATATATATATATATATATATAAATATTATTTCAATGGTGTACATCAGCCCCTTTGCCTATAGAGCGCCATGTAGAGGCTGCATAAGTGGTATGTCCTCCATTGTCAAAAAAGTCATTTGGGTAGCACTGATCCAGGTCACAATAAACAGTCTCTGTAGGCTATTTGTCATGCTGGCTGATGTTCAGTCTAAAATTAAATGCTAGGCTTGTCCAGTTTAGGGCCTGTTCACATAACCGTTCACTTTCCGTAGTCGACTCCGCTATTGATTCCGTCTGAAAACCGGAAACCTTCCGGAATGGTGACGAACGGAAACCATTAGCGATGTTTCCGTCACCATTGCTATCAAAGGTGACTGAAACGGAAGCTCTGGTTTCACTTTCCGTTGCGGGGTTCACCCGACGGAAACCTCAGACGGAACCCCGGAACAGAAAGCGAATGGTGATGTGAACAGGCCCTTAAAGGGGTTTTCCCATCAGGGACATTTATGGCATATCCGCAGGATATTTCACAAATGTCAGATAGATGCGGGTGCTACGCCTGGGATCCGCAACCATCTCTAGAACGGGGCCCCTAAACTCTGTTCTACCTTACTCTGTTCCCGCTGCTTTTTGTCATTTCCGACCATGTAAGTAGAAAACAGCGTAGCTCGTGCGCTACACTGTCTCCGTAACTGCCATTTACTTCTATGGGAGTTACATAAATAGCGTAGCTCAACGAGCTGCGCTGTTTTCTACTTACATGGTCGGAAATTACAAGTCGCAGCTGGAGCAGAGAAAGGTAAAACGGGGTTTAAGGGTCCCCGTCCCAGAGGTTGGACCCACATCTATCTGACATTTTTGGCATATCCTGTGGATATGTCATATATGTCCCCTTTAAGCTAGCAATAGATTTTAGATTGCTGTTGGCAGATCCACCAATCTTATGTTAATAGAGAGATGACAGGCACCATGTGGTGTCTGTCCCTGAGGAAACAAATTTGACAGGTTATGGTATTTGTATTCCCCATAGATTGGTGTGGCAGTTGTTATATCTCCATTAAGAATATTAAATCCATAATGTATATTAATAGGGGAATAGGCATCAAAGTTATTTATCAAACCTATTATGCCTCATGCACATGGCAGAGCTGTAGGCACTTCATGTACCGATATTTGGTGTCATATAACAGAGATAGTCTTTTTCTATTTTGTTTACATTTTTGGGGAAATTCAACAGAAAATACCTTTGTGTGGAACCATGTAAAATATGAGTCATAAGGAAGTACAGTAAGGTGTTATAGAAGTCTATGTGTGCCACATTTCAGCTTTATACAACCTGGAGTTATACGCAACCATAAGATATGTGTATGAGCCATATATCACACTTCTGTCGGCAGGTTCCACAGATTTTGCTGAGATTATGAACAATATAATTTCTTTAGGGCCTTGCCGACCCTTGGCTGAGAATTGCCATTGGTAAAATAATCTAAAAGTAGGGATATTTCCTGTCAAATTCTTTTGTTTGTCCTGGAGATAAATAGTGCCAATGTCATCTGACAGCTAATTCTCCCTCCTGCTCTATTGAAATAACATCCACTTTCAGCAGTGCCAACATTCGTCTCATTGGTGGATCAGTATGGATAATTGTTGGTCTTTTTATATGGCCACCTGCAGTCTTCGAGGGTCATCATACTGTCAGGGTTGTAACTTTCCCCAGTTGACCTATTGGCTCTGTACCCTGCATGGCTCAAAATTATGTTTCAGTGAGTATGGCCTCGAAATCCTGATCTATAATGTTGACGTCCTCTTTTTATTTCTTTAAACCTAGTAGTGTCATCTTCCACACGTCTGCTGACACAGGACAGATTTAGGCACATTCACAGTGTGTATACATTGCTCATGTAATTCCAACTGAACGCATAAATACAGCTTAATTTCCCATTTTGAAGCGCAACATCTGCAGGAGAAAGTAAAAGTAAAATTCAATCAGTGTAAGGAGAATAGGCTCTCCGGAGATGCTATTCAACCAGATGTTCCGGCTGCTAACAGAAAGCTTTGCAAGCAACATCTGTAATATTTCCCATCTTGTAAAACCAGCCACTGGTGAAAGAGATGCATTCAATTCCCCACCAACTATGCATTTTGGCTGTTTCATGTCACCCTCTCTTTTGGTTTTTCTTTACAATGGATATTAATAAAATTTACTAAAATGATCAAGTGCCTAAGTGGTTTCCTTTTGTACCTATTAGGGCTGGTCCACATGTAACGGAATTGCTGCGTATTTTCCGTCTGGAATTGTGGACAGAAAATACGCAGCAGAATACCGTAGCAGCAAAGTGGGTGAGATTTAGCAAATCTCATCCACATGCTGCGTAATATTTCCGACCTGAAATTGACCTGCGGTGCGTATTTTTCGTACAGCAGCATGTCAATTCCTGCTGCGGATAGTGGACTGAATTGCTGCGTTTTTCAGAGGAGATGTCGTCATCTCCCAAAATTTAGAAAAACGCAGGCAAATACACACCATTTTCTGCAGTAAAACACATAAGAAATGGTTACCGCAGCAGAAATCCTGCTAGTTTCTGCGGAATTGCTGCAGAAATTTTCTTAAGCAATTCTGTTACATGTGGACAAGCCCTTAGGGCATGGCCCCACGTGGCGTATTTCTTCCGCAACTGTCCGCATCAATGCCGCACAGAATCTGCGTTGCAGATTCTGTGGCGGATCTGCCCAAAATGTGCAGTAAATTGATGCGGACTAGCCGCTGCGTATTGAGGTGAAAGTACTTCCCTTCTCTCTATCAGTGCAGGATAGAGAGAAGGGACAGCACTTTCCCTAGTGAAAGTAAAAGAATTTCATACTTACCGGCCGTTGTCTTGGTGACGCTTCCCTCTTTCGGCATCCAGCCCGACCTCCCTGGATGACGCGGCAGTCCATGTGACCGCTGCAGCCTGTGATTGGCTGCAGCCGTCACTTAGACTGAAACGTCATCCTGGGAAGCCGGACTGGAGGAAGAAGCAGGGAGTTCTCGGTAAGTATGAACTTCTATTTTTTTTTTACAGGTTGATGTATATTGTGATCGGTAGTCACTGTCTAGGGTGCAGAAACAGTTACTGCCGATCGCTTAACTCTTTCAGCACCCTGGACAGTGACTATTTACTGACGTCGCCTAGCAACGCTCCAATAATTACAGGTGCACACACGTAGTCACCCGTAATTATGGGTGCACACACGTAGTCACCCATAATTACGGCAGCCCCATTGACTTCCTCAGTCTGGCTGTAGACCTAGAAATACATAGGTACAGCCAGAATGAAGAAATGTCATGTTAAAAAACCAATACGCTCCGCAGCACACATAACCATGTACATGACATCTGCGGACTTCATTGCGGAATTTTGAATCTCCATTGAAGTCAATGGAGAACTTCCGCAATGAGTCCGCAACCAGTCTGCCACAGGTCCGCAACATCCATTGTATACTGCGGACACCAAATTCCACACCGCAGCCTATGCTCCGCAGCGGAATTTTCCGCATCGTCTAAACGAACCCTACTAAAAAGACGTGGAAGTCAATGGAGAAACGGGTCCGCTGCGGATTAACGCTGCGGAGTGTCCGCAGCGGAATTTCGGAGCAATTCCGCCACGTGGGGCTTTGCCCTTAGGGTTTGATTTTTTTATATTTTCTTACACACATTTTTTTTTTGTTTTTTTTAAAGAAAGTTTGTACAATGAAGTTATACAAATCCAATTCCTTTTAAGAACTTTATCTTTTATGGGTCCAGCAAAGCTAGACTAATGCACCTCAATCCCAAAAAAAGATATCCAACATAGCCTTCACTCATATCTATGGCATTGGATTTCTTCAGTGGTGCCAGAATACCAGGCTTCACGCCAGTGCCAAGGATTCTTGAACAACTACTAATTATGTTGTCCTTTGGCATCAACCATGAACTTTTCCATTTATCTTCTTGGTTGATTGATATTTGTGCTAAATAAACGAAAACGTTTCCATAATATTATACCATTATATAAATTATAATCTAAGAATCTGTGGTGCAGTTCATTATGGAATATGTATCTTATTTTATCATATTACTATATGGTGTCAATTCTCCCATAATGCACCACAGTAGTGCGTACTCTGCACAAACCGTGAAATAGCAATAGGTCACCAGAGTGGTATAAAGCTGTGCTATATATTGTCATTGCATTATGTAAAAGACCAGTAGCTGAGCAGAGTTGGCAAATAACTAAAACCCTTTTCTATCTCCTGTGAACGATAGGGATATAAGTGGAAATCACGCCAGATTTAAAGCAGACGCTGGAAATCCTTTTTTGCATGGTGGATAATAAAATGTATGGCCTATCTGGCAAGGTTGTAAAGACAAAAGCTCTAGGATCGTCTGAGAAAATATGTTGGGAAAGGGAGCAGTAAAAGAGAATGAGATTCAATGTCTTGTATTTGTTTTTAGAATGATATAACGGATATTGTATGGGTAAATGTTTGCTGATAATGTAACAGCACATGCAGAGTAGAATTAGTACTCAGTACAGGCGTTTTCTGCATAACTCACCAGTGTGATTGACAGCAGCACTAAGATCAGAACAACTTTCACTCTCAGTCTTTTTCTGTTGTAATATAAAAACTGAATTGGCTGGACTGGTTACAAATGTAACAAAACCTCAGCTGTGGGAAGTATTTGGTCTGTACAGATTTGAAGCCTCTGCATGGAGTCCCTGCCTCTCCGTGGAATTACTGTCCCGTACTCAAAACATGATTACAGTACGAGACAGTTGTCCCACAGCGAGGCAGGGACTCCTAGCGTCGTACATAACGCTGATGCTAGGAGCCCGGCTCCCTGCAGTGTGTTCGGTCCGGGACTTGCGGCCGAAATACGTTCCGTCCTTTACGGATCGAACATGCTCTTGTGAACCAAGCCTTACATTTAGTATTCTTTGCAGGAAGACTGTTCTTTCATTCATTCTGACACATTACATTTAGATTTAGAACTGTGTCATTTATTTATTTAACTCAGAAAGGGTGTTCTCTATCAAGATAAAGGGTTAATTTACCCCTTGGCTCCTGGAAAAATGGATTTTATGTCCATTGCTTCACATCTGTTCCAGCTGTAAAACTGCTCAATAACACTAGGCATCTTATGGTTTAATTTATGCAGTCCTTACAACCGGGCACTGTAGTTGGGAGGTTATCTCAGGGTAGCCAAGCTCCTGCAGTGCATAGGACTGCAAAAAATTACAGATGAAGGGATGGCTCTAACCACACACATAGCAGGAATGCAGAAGAAAAAAGGAGTGTGCTATTTTTTAATATTCATTGCCCTAAACTGTGTGTTTATCTGATGACAAAACATGTGTACCTGCCAAGAATAACAGGGGCTTACAATTACAGAGCCGCTCCTTCTCAAAACTATCAAAGGAGCTGGGATCATTTCGACAAGCCAGCAATTTGTTCTTACTGTGTGCAGAAGGTTATGCCTGTGAGTAATGGTCATGTGATCATCTCTCGTTTACCAGTAAGACATCTCAAGAATAGAGATACTGTAGATATGAAGCATTGGACATCAGGATGTGCATAGCTTATGCTGTATAAATATCTATGTCTTAGAGGGGATGTCTTATCACAGACAACCTATGCAATATGGAAGCCGATGTGGCCATTCAAAAAATTCACTGCAAGAATCTGATTTTGCGAAGAGCAGTCGCAGAAGCTTTAGTGGAAATGCAGTATTAGAGATGAATGGTTGTCCATGTAACACATTGTTGGCCGAGTTCGCCAGGAAACCGCCACTTCTGGCTAGCAAGACTCTGCTCTACCGAGAGAATATCCCAAGTAGAGTACCCCTCTTTATTAAAGCCATATGCCCTGATTGGTCACCCGCTTTAAAGGGAATGCGTTATTACAGACCCTTCTTTATGTAAAGGTATCTGGGAGATTCTGCTAATAGAGACAAGCTCGTGATTGCATGTCCACATAGGATCGGATACAGTGCATGTTATTTAAGGTCCTTAAACCCTCTTGGCCAAGGATCGGAGTTCTCTTTCATAGAATCTTATAGATGCCCTAAAATAAAAGGGTCTGAATATTCAAAGATATACTACTAAATCAAGGGGAAAAAATCCTATATTGTCCTGTTGACAGCATTTAAATTGACCTCTATTGAAGTGCAACACTAATACAAACTGTGTTATAGTCTTGTAAAAGTTCTGCGACTTGGATCACATGACACAAGTTACTGTATATGCTATACAGCTATGAGTATATCATATTTGATGGAAGGTGACCAGAGAGGGCATGAAAGCAGCTGCTGTGGGCACAATGTGTACTGTTTCACATATTGGATAATTAAGACTTTACACTTGGTTGCTCATTAAAAGAATATATGCAACACACGCTTATGGTGACCTTTTAATGATTGGATGTTCAAAAAAATGGTTGACCTTTGTTGGCAACCACATTTAGGTTGGGTTTCACTTTAGCGGAAAAGCCCTATATAGTATAGCTGATTATTGAACTGGGCACATAATATGTACTGTATATGTCTAAACTCGGGCAACTCTTCAACATTATGGGGGCCGCAGATGAGGCTTTAATTCCAACGAAGGGCCACCTATTACATTTAGTGTCCTATATCCCTAGTTTGCAGCATAGAGTATACCCAGTTCATCACCACTATAGTCTATGCGAGATATGGAAAGAGCATAGTGAGCTTTTTCTGTATCTCTTGTTCACTATAATTTAGACTAACCTTGCAGCCCTCTCTGCTGTAATCGGGATCCATTGGATCCCTGTTCTCTAGATCTGTTGAGGTTACAGCAATTGGACTCCCACCCATCAAACATTTATGGCACATCCTATGTATATAAGCTGCTCGGAGCTGTGTATAAGGTTCTGTTCATATCTGTGTCCCGGCTTCCGTTTATAGCAGCGTTATTTTTCCCGTGAAGTTTGACGGAATCTGTGATGGAGCCTTCAAGGCAGATGTGAACATAGTCTAAGAAATAGCAGCGTATGCCCAGTATACAATGCAGCAGAGTGTGCAGTAAAGCGTACAGAGCTGTGTACTGTCTGTTCACATTGTACAGTACACATATGGAAGAAAGGAGCTGGGAGTCACAGGCTGAACATTCAGAGGAAGAGGCCATCAGTTCCCAATAGTTAAGTAAGCACCAAATTAGTATGACGGATGACTATAAGGACACGTTGAGACGTAGCAGAAATTTTCCACTGCGGACTTTGCTGTAAATTCGCCAAGAATTTGCTGTAAAATTAGCATATATGAGGGTTCGTCCAGACATGGCGGATTTTGCAGAGGACTTGCTGTAGATTTCAGCTTTTGCATTCTAAAGGCTGAAATCCGCAATGAAAATCTAGTGTTGCTACATAACAGACTGTGCATGCTGCGGAATGTAAATTCTGCATCACAAGCTATTTTCATTGTTTTTTGCAACGTCTGCACTAACTAAAAATCAGTAGAAACCAAAATAAAAAGTGTCTGCTGCTGATTTCCAATGCGGCCTGTCCGCAGTGGAATTCCACAGCAATCTTGCCACGTCTGAACGTGGCCCTGGTGTTTCTCTCTTCTACTAGACTGTGATGAATGTTATGTTGGACATTAAAATACATAAAATTTGACTTTTTTGTATTTTTCTGGAACATAAATAGCAAATTTAATTCCAGATTTTGAAGCAAGAGATAAAGACATGAGCCCATATTTATAAAGACTGTCTTTCTCCTTTACATCTTAGTAAATGACACAGTTGCCATGATTTTCTCCAAATGTATTAAAAGGTGCACGCCTCTATATTCATTTGGTGCATTTTAGCACTCTGTGAGAGGCAGAAAAACAAATCTACGCCTGCTAGAAGACAAAATTTGCATTGTTTTTAAAATATATTTACTTAATAAATTTGACTAAAACGAAATCTCCTTGGAGACCACAATCATTTTTGAGCGTCAAAATTTCCAAAAGACAAGAGAAGTCACAAATTTTACCACAAATTTGTGGCACGTTGCAAATATGCTACTTTTTTGCTGCAATTTACGCCAGAACCTGACATAAACGGCATGATAAATGAGGGCCCATGGTGTCTCTGTAAAAAGGAATGTGGTTAGAGCCATTGAGACTGAGACTCACTAGAACTGGGATCCGGCATACATTTTTCTGTCAATGAACATAAGATGTCACGAGTTCCTGATCCCATTTCCCATGAAAACAAGCAATGAATACACAAGCACAAGTGCACGTTTTAGAAGCATTATTTTTACATTTTTCTATTATTTTTTTTCGTTTGTGTGTCCTACTTGAAGTTGACCAGTCTGAGGTAAGATTGATTAATGCTTGGTGTGTGTTTATATAGTCTCTCCGTGAACAGGGATCTGCTAAAGTGTTTGTTTATTATAATGCCTTTCATACTTCAATGAATTCATTCAAACAATAAAACAAAATGACAGAAATATTTCATATCATATCTAATATTTGTTTACTATTAATTCTTTGTTCTTAGTCTAGTACCAGATTTATGTGAAGCGCTACACACAGAACATACTCACCCACATCAATCCTTATCCCAGTGAGGCTCACAATCTAGTTTACCACACACAATATACAGACAGTTAGTAGTCAACCTATATTTTTAGTCTGTGAGAAACTGTAGTACCCATAGGAAGCCTCCAAGGGGAAAACATGCAAACTCTATTAGGAGGCCCTTACATGCAGTGTTTTTTTTTTTGCAACTGAATATCAGTTCTATTGATTTGAATGGAACTTGAAGAAATACATGCACCTGCTATGGAAATAACCCGATTCAGATAAATGGAACTAATTTTCAGTTGCATAAATTTCTGTGAGAAAATAGTCTGCGTGCACCCTTAAGGCCATGTTCAGACATGGCCGAATTTTTCCACTGCAAATGTTGGTACAGATTCGGGGCAATTACGCAACGAATCTGCACCAACATTTGCATATTTGACAGGTAATTCTGATGTTGCAGATATCACAGCGGACTTGCCACATATTTCAGTTTTTCCATTGCAAAGGCTGAAATCTGCAGTGAAATTCCGCTTCTCTGCAATGGAATGAACATGCTGCGGAGGGGAAATTCTGCACCGCAGCCTGATTTCCGCACAGTTATTTTCTGCAACGTCTGAACTAAGTTTACAAAAAATGTATAGAAAGAAATGAAAAAAACGGCTGCTGCAGAATTCCACTGCGGACTGTCCACAGCAGAATTCAACAGCAATTCCGCCACGTGTGAATGTGTCCAAAGGGGTTTTCCAGGGAATAGTTTTTTCTCAGACCGTGTAGTGCACGAGCACTGAGGAGTTTTACTAATAAGAAGCAAATGGGGTGGGCATTGAGCCGTAATTAAAGAAGTGGGCATTGAGAAGACTGTGGACCAATAGGATGCCTCAAACCCGGGTGTACGTCAGAAGTCCCGGGTTTTGAGATGTGCTCACAGCTTGAGAAAGATTCTTTGACGGACCGAAACGTCGCTGCTCACTTTTTCATCAATCCTGAATTCCTGGTGCCGTTACTTGATCCTATGGTTTCTGTATATATATATATATATATATATATATATATATATATATATATACACATATATATATATATATATATATATTAGTTATATATATGAGGTACATATATTATGATGGGGATCACATTAGATCTCTGAGGTGTGGATTCTGTGACCTCACCTCAGATAAAACAGGTGGGTGGGATGAACTAAAGGGGAAGGTATAGCTAGTGGGGAGGGCTAATAGACACAAAGGGACGGAATAATTAGTAAAGTACATCCCTGTGTCATTACGTAGGTCAGTGAGGTATCGACACAGGGCTGTGTGTATTCTAAGGCTGGATTCACACGAGAACATTACGTCTGTAATGGACGGAATGTATTTCGGCCGCAAGTCCCAGACCGAACACACTGCAGGGAGCCGGGCTCCTAGCATCATAGTTATGTACTACGCTAGGAGTCCCTGCCTCGCTGCCGGACAACTGTCCCGTACTGTAATCATGTTTTCAGTACGGGATAGTAGTTCCACGGAGATGCAGGGACTCCTAGCGTCGTACATAACTATGATGCTAGGAGCCGGCTCCCTGCAGTGTATTCGGTCCGGGACTTGTGGCCGAAATACGTTCCGTCCATTATGGACGTAATGTGCTCGCGTGAACACAGCCTAACTCTCGTGCACGAGCCGGTGTCGAGAGAAAAAAAGAGACAGATGAAAATCAGAACTTTCGGCAGGGCAGAGGTAGGCTGAATAGGAAGGAAAGTCTTCAGATTTAATACAGCTATATGTTAGAACTTTATTAAATAGTTAAATAGAATCCTAGGTCAAAAATGTTGTGTCCCTGGAAAACGCCTTTTAGGACATGTTCAGATGCGGTGGAAATCCGCAGCAGCCTTTTTATTCCTTTTGGTTTCTATAGCTTTTTAGGTAACTTAGTTTAGATATTGCGGAAAACAACAGTGCAGAATTTAGGCTGTGGTGCAGAATTTACACTCCGCAACATGCAGTGTCTATTGCGGAGCAGCAGTAGATTTTCAGTATGGATTTCAGCCTTTACAATGCAAAGGCTTAATTAAATCTGCGGTGATATCCGCTATGTCTCAATTACCTGTCAAATGTGCAAATTTTGCGGCAGATTTGTTGTGTAATTGCTGCAAATTTGTGGCGAAACCTGCAGCGGAAAATCTCTGGCACGTGACCTTAGGGTGAATTCACATGTGGCGAACTTGGCGACAAATCTAAGGCAAATCTGCATCCAAGTCCGCAGCAAAATCCACAGTCTAAACATGCAGATTTGGATGCGGATATGATGTGTATTTTACCCTTTGCATTGCAAAGGGTGGGATTAGCAGTGAAAATCGGTGTCAGAATTGCCATGCTGTGGAATTAACAATACGCAGCAGGCACTAAATTATGCATAGATTTTTTTATCATAAATTTGGATGGGATTTTGAAAACCCCATCCACAAGCATTATCCTCTAAATTGTTTTGAATTTTCATTGCAGAATTTGTATGAAAATCTGTAAGGCTGGGTTCACACGACCTATTTTCAGGCGTAAACGAGGCGTATTATGCCTCTATTTACGCCTGAAAATACGGCTCCAATACGTCGGCAAACATCTGCCCATTCATTTGAATGGGTTTGCCGACGTACTGTGCAGACGACCTGTTATTTGCGCGTCGTCGTTTGACAGCTGTCAAACGACGACGCGTATAATGTCTGCCTCGTCAAAGAAGTGCAGGACACTTCTTTGAAACTTAATTTGAGCCGTTCTTCATTGAATTCAATGAAGAAAAGCTCAAATGATCGGCCGTCAAAGACGCCTCGCAAAATGCGAGGAGGAGCTTTTACGTCTGAAACGACGCAGCTGTTTTCTCCTGAAAACAGTCTGTCTTTTCAGACGTAAAAGCCAGTTCTCGTGTGCACATACCCTAACAAATACTCCATGTGTTAGTTCACCCTTAATAATAATAATAATAATGATAATGAACAAATCTCTTTATTGGACATTCAGCACAAACTCGGTGTGAGGCAGGAATGCCGGAAGAGCCATGTGTACAGTATTATTCTGTCCATAAATAACCATAGGGAGCGATGTTCCCTAATTCCGAGATTATTGAGTGCAATTCACATACTATAGATGCATGTCACGAGCTCATTTATACCGTTTTATTATTATACGTTTTTATGTAGGTGTTACTTATGTCACTGTATAGAGAATGTGAATTTATTCACAGTAGCCTGTGCAATAAAGCTTACTATCTGATAAAGCCAATCTATGGAAACTAGTTAATCTGCTATGTAAAAAAAAAAAATCGTATTTAGCAGTGCAACTGTACAAATTTTACTCCTTAATTGCATTAAGAAAAAGGTGATTTTATACGCTGATCGCCATATTTATCAGGCCCCTGGCACTTTTCCAGCACTTGTGTTTGTATTTGTCTGAAAAAGGGAAAGGTTTTCAAGTCGCATTCTGACTGATTCAGAAACATTTTAGTCAGTTACAGCCTGTAAGGCCACGTTCAGAGGTGGTGGAATTGCTGTTGAATTCCGCTGCGGACAGTCCACGGTGGAATTCTTTAGCAGCCGTTTTTTACATTTGTTTCTATACATTTTTAGGAAACTTAGTTCAGACGTTGCAGAGAATAACTGTGCGGAAATCAGGCTGCAGTGCAGAATTTTCCCTCCGCAGCATGCTCATTGTGTTGCGGAGATGCAGCGGAATTTTATTGCGGATTTCAGCCTTTGCAATTCAAAAACTGAAATCTGTGGCAAGTCCGCTGTGATATCTGCAACGTTTGAATTACCTGTCAAATATGCAAATATGGGTGCAGATTCGTTATATAATTGCCCCAAAACTGCACCAACATTTGCAGTGGAAAAATTCTGCCACGTGTCAACAGTCATGAGCATGCTGCGGAGCAGAAATTCTGCACCGCAGCCTGATTTCCGCACAGTTAGGCTGGGTTCACACGTGGCGGAATTTCACTTAAATTCCGCTGCGGACACTCCGCAGCGTTAATCCGCAGCGGAGCCGTTTGTCCATTGACTTACACTTTAATTTAGCAGTGTTCGTTTAGACGAGGCGTAAAATTCCGCTGCGGAGCATAGGCTGCGGAGCGGAATTTAGTGTCCGCAGCATGCTCTGTCTGTTGCGGAGCAGTGGCGGACTCATGGCGGAATTTCTCCATTGACTTCAATGGAGATTCTAAGTTCCGCAATGAAGTCCGCAGCTATCATGCACATGTCATGTGTGCTGCGGATGCGTCTTGCTTTTTTAACTTGACATTTCTTCATTCTGGCTGGACCTATGTATTTCTAGGTCTACAGCCAGACTGAGGAAGTCAATGGGGCTCCCGTAATGACGGGAGCGTTGCTAGGAGACGTCAGTAAATAGTCACTGTCCAGGGTGCTGAAAGAGTTAAGCGATCGGCAGTAACTGTTTCTGCACCCGGGACAGTGACTACCGATCCCAATATACATGTATCTGTAAAAAAAAATGAAGTTCGTACTTACCGAGAACTCCCTGCTTCTGTCTCCAGTCCGGCCTCCCAGGATGACGTTTCAGTCTAAGTGACGGCTGCAGCCAATCACAGGCTAATAACAGGCTGCAGCGGTCACATGGACTGCCGCGTCATCCAGGGAGGTCGGGCTGGATGCCGAAAGAGGGACGCGTCACCAAGACAACAGCCGGTAAGTATGAAATTCGTTTACTTTCACTAGGGAAAGTGCTGTCCCTTCTCTCTATCCTGCACTGATAGGGAGAAGGGAAGCACTTTTCCCGCAGTCCGCAGCAGCTAGTCCGCATCAATTTGCTGCACATTTTGTGCAGATCCGCAGCCGTAATCCGCAACCCGGATTAGGTGCGGCATTGATGCGGACAGTTGCGGAGGAAATCCGCCACGTGTGGTCATGCCCTTAGGGCATGTTCACACGTGGCGGAATTGCTGTGGAATTCCGCTGTGGACAGTCCGCAGTGGAATTCTCCAGCGGCCGTTTTTTACATTTGTTTCAATACATTTTTAGGCAAGTTAGTTCAGACATTGCGGAAAACTTCGCTGCGGACCATAGGCTGTGGTGCAGAATTTTCCCTCCGCAGAATGCACTGTCTGTTGCGGAGAAGAAGCGGAATTAAACTGCGGATTTCAGCCTTTGCAATGCAAAAACTGAAATCTGTGGCAAGTCCGCTGTCTTTTCTGCAACATCTGAATTACCTGTCAAATATGCAAATGTTGGTGCAGATTCGTTATGTAATTGCCCCAAATCTCCACCAACATTTGCAGCGCGAAAAACTGTAGGACTGTCCGTAGCGGAATTCCAGAGCAATTCCGCCACGTCTGGGCATGCCCTAATAGTTCGCTAGTTGCGCAAAATTCCTCAAATGGCATGTGTGGTCTTCGGGAATGGGGCTCAAACTACACTGTAATCACAAAATGCCGCACTGCTCGGTGGTACACAGTACATAAAGACACATAAAGGCCTTGTTCAAACAGGGGTTTAACAGGTTAAAAAAAATAACGGCCTGCTATTCGAAATGTTTTTTTTTTAGAGGTATTTTTTAAATGCATTCTTAGTTGAGTTTTTTTAATTGTGTCATTTTTTCCATTCTATTAAGTAGCCCATGGAGAAAAATATCTGAAAAAAAGATCATACGGGTATGTGCACACACACTAATTACGTCCGTAATTGACGGACGTATTTCGGCCGCAAGTACCGGACCGAACACAGTGCAAGGAGCCGGGCTCCTAGCATCATACTTATGTACGATGCTAGGAGTCTCTGCCTCGCTGCAGGACAACTGTCTCGTACTGAAAACATGATTACATTACGGGACAGTAGTTCCACGGAGAGGCAGGGACTCCTAGCATCGTACATAAGTATGATGCTAGGAGCCCGGCTCCCTGCACTGTGTTCGGTCCGGTACTTGCGGCCGAAATACGTCCGTCAATTACGGACGTAATTAGTGTGTGTGCACATACCCTACCTAAAAATGCCACCGATATAAAAAATTTCACAAACCTGCTATGCATCTATGCATTTTCATACATTCTTATAGACTACCAACAAACATCTGGCTGCAGATTTTTTATTAAAAAATAAATGCTGAATAACGCTGTCAGGGTATGTGCACACACACTAATTACGTCCGTAATTGACGGACGTATTTCGGCCGCAAGTCCCGGACCGAACACAGTGCAAGGAGCCGGGCTCCTAGCATCATACTTATGTACGACGCTAGAAGTCCCTGCCTTGCTGCAGGACAACTGTCCCGTACTGTAAACATGATTATACTACAGGACAGTTGTCCTGCAGCAAGGCAGCGACTTCTAGCGTCGTACATAAGTATGATGCTAGGAGCCCGGCTCCTTGCACTGTGTTCGGTCCGGGACTTGCGGCCGAAATACGTCCGTCAATTACGGACGTAATTAGTGTGTGTGCACATACCCTAAAGTGCAGCAAATAATGCCATTAAACACTGTGTGAAACCGACCAAAAGCTGCCGCATTTCACCAATGTTGCTTTGGTGAAAGTCAAGCCCAAACCCAATTTTGCAACAGTTTGCCTCTGTGTAATGTCCTTTCAGTTTTCTCACATATGAATTCGGATATTGTTGCAGCTTTAATCAATAATGATATCAACAATTTTAACAGAAAAAATTATCATTCCACAGCAATCTAAAACTAAAATAAATAAATAAATAAGCAAATAAATACAGAAACAAACAATCCTAAGACATCAAAAGACCATAACAAGGATATAATTTAAAAAAAAACAATATTATTATTATTATTATTATTAACAATAATACTTTTTAAAATGACATTACATAATAATTATGGTAGAAAAAAGACGTGTCCATTAAGTTTTATTCTATTATTTTTTTTATCGTCATCATCATTATTATTATTATTAGAATTATTATTATTTTGTGTTGTTTTCCACTGAACTAGGATTTGGTGCTTATCATGTAGTCAGCCATGAGATAATAGATTAGAGATTTTTTTATCTCCCTAAACTGCAAATGAACCAGTCCTCTGGCAACTTAGTTTAGTATATACCCAAATGTTTTTTGCACCACACACCATATGGCGTGTGCAGTTTAGAGCTCATCACTGATTCCTATGGTAAACACATCCTCGCAATTAAGTACATTGACATGTTTGTTAATTTGTTTTCAATCCATCTTGTTAGGATATATTCACATGAGGCAGATTTGTTGCAGAAATTTCTACAATGAATCGGCCGCTTGTGAACATGCCCTAATGAATTATATCATGTGGTAGGAGAATGGTGCATTATTACTTACACTACTTTTACTTTTCTCCGCCACCCTAAATTGTTTAATATTACAGCAGATCGGGATAAATCACTAGATAACTAGAGGGATTTGCCATTCAGGACAATAGGAAAGCAGCGTGACAACAATTGTAGGCACTGGAATTGTGGATATACAATATTTGGCTGCGTTCAGATGAACGCATGTGTTATGTGCAGATTTTGTCACCAATGCCGAAAATGTCTCCCTGTGCTGATCATGCGCTCAAATTCCCTCTTCCCATTCACTAGCATTGTACTGTATATTTGTTGCAGATTTTTAGTGCAGAATCTTAAACCTAGAATAAAAAAAGATTTAAATCAAGATAAGATACACTGAATCGTTTCCGACAAAACGATAAATGAATCTACCCAGCTCCTTCTGTTCTATCATATGCTGCCTGCAGATCAGACAGCATGTTTAATGTGATAGGTTCCCCTTAAATGTCATTATCTAACGTAACAAATATAAAAGAAACAGCTAAGTACAAGTTTTAATAAATTTGACTGATTGTTTTTTTTCTTCAATTTGATGAGTTATTGAATTTGATATTAGAAACAGAAAATATCAGGCTCAAATTTTTGTTTACTGTAATTTTAATACAAAGTTGAACATTCCTAATGTTACCTTTTTTAATACAAACAGTTAGTTCAAGCAAAATATTTTTTTAATTTTTAGATATCTATCCAGATTTGGCTTTTACCTGGCAACAACTCACCATGAAAATAGGCTGCTATTGTTTTTCACAAGTTACTCGCCATCACATGCATATTACAGTTTAGGGAACCGGTGACCAAATGTATTAGGGCATGGCCAGACGTGGCGGAGTTGCTGTGGAATTCCGCTGTGGACAGTCTGCAGTGGAATTCTCCAGCGGACGTTTTTTACATTTGTTTCTATACATTTTTAGGCAAGTTAGTTCAGACGTTGCGGAAAACTCCGCTGCGGACCACAGGCAGCGGTGCAGAATTTTCCCTCCGTAGCATGCACTGTCTTTTGCAGAGAAGAAGCGGAATTTCACTGCGGATTTCAGCCTTTGCAATGCAAAAGCTGAAATCTGTGGCAAGTCCGCTGTCTTTTCTGCAACGTCTAAATTACCTGTCAAATATGCAAATGTTGGCGCAGATTCGTTGTGTAATTGCCCCAAATCTGCACCAACATTTGCAGCGGAAAAACTCTGCCACGTGTGACCATGCCCTTGCATGTAGATTTTAATGCGGATTCTGCCAAGGACTTCACCCTTTGCATCATCAGCAGCTGAAATTCCTAACAGATCATGCAAATTCTGCGCTGTTTTTTTTTTCTTCTTCATATATGCAGTTTTTTTTCTTCTTCATATATGCAGTTTTTTTTCTTCTTCATATATGCTGTTTTTTTCTTCTTCATATATGCAGTTTTGTGAAACCCTATTCACATGCATTTTTTATACTTTTGCTGCAAAGTTTTGGTGCGGATTCCATACAGAAATCTATAACTAATCTGCAACTAAACTGGAGCATTGCACATGTCTAAGGGCAAAGCCACACGTGGCGGAATTGCTCTTGAATTCCGCTGCGGACACTCCGCAGCGTTAATCCGCAGCGGAGCCGTTTCTCCATTGACTTCCACTTCTATTTAGTAGGGTTCGTTTAGACGAGGCTGAAAATTCCGCTGCGGAGCATAGGCTGCGGTGCGGAATTTGGTGTCCGCAGCATGCAATGGATGTTGCGGAGTTGTGGCGGACTGGTTGCGGACTCATGGCGGAATTTCTCCATTGACTTCAATGGAGATTCTAATTTCCGCAATGAAGTCCGCAGCTGTCATGCACATGTTATGTGTGCTGCGGATGCGTCTTGCTTTTTTGACATGACATTTCTTCATTCTGTCTGGACCTATGTATTTCTAGGTCTACAGCCAGACTGAGGAAGTCAATGGGGCTCCCGTAATTACTTGCTAGGAGACGTCAGTAAATAGTCACTGTCCAGGGTGCTGAAAGAGTTAAGCGATCGGCAGTAACTGTTTCTGCACCCTGGACAGTGACTACCGATCACAATATACAGCAACCTGTAAAAAAAATAGAAGTTCATACTTACCGAGAACTCCCTGCTTCTGTCTCCAGTCCGGCTTCCCAGGATGACGTTTCAGTCTAAGTGACGGCTGCAGCCAATCACAGGCTGCAGCGGTCACATGGACTGCCGCGTCATCCAGGGAGGTTGGGATGGATGCCGAAAGAGGGACGCGTCACCAAGACAACGGCCGGTAAGTATGAAATTCTTTTACTTTCACTAGGGAAAGTGCTGTCCCTTCTCTCTATCCTGCACTGATAGAGAGAAGGGAAGCACTTTTACCGCAGTCCGCAGCAGCTAGTCCGCATCAATTTACTGCACATTTTGGGCAGATCCGCCGCAGAATCTGCAACGCAGATTCTGTGCGGCATTGATGCGGACAGTTGCGGAGGAAATCCGCCACGTGTGGGCATGCCCTAAAGAGTGGGAAACTAATCTTTTAGAATTTGGTCCTGAAAAAAAACAGGTTGGCAACCGAGTGGTCTGAAACTGGGCATATGTATGGCATAGAGGGTGGTATCCAACAAGGGACTCCGTCTATTTGCCAATAATTAAAAAAAAACTAAGTTTTGGCCTCACAGGGCCTTTTCCAAGCCTATGACATTGTTTTGAAAGGGGCCGTGCGAGGCGAAACGTCGCCTTTTCATTTTTATGCCTCAATAAAGGTTACGTCTTAATCCATATCCGGTGCCTTCAAAAACACTTTTTTCTGAGTAATAACCTGGTGAGAAGAGGTGGAATGTTGCACCAAGAGAAGCACAGATCAAAAAAGTAGAAGGGAGCTGAAGCCGTGTGGTGCAGGGGAATTACATTGCTCCTTAGGCCAGGATCACACACGCAGTCCTAATGGCAGTTTTTGGCTCAGAGCCAAGCACAGGAGTGAACACAAAAGAAAGGAGATGTATCAGTATTTTCTTTATATCTTTCCATCCTTTTATATCCACTTCCGGCTTTGGCTAAAAAACTGATACCAAAAATTGCACCAAATACAGCGTGTCAGATCCTGGCTAATGGCTGTCTCCGTCGGCCCCTTAGACATTGAATGGAGCAGCAGGGCGCATGCATGACCACTACTCCATTCAAACTTCACCTTAAGGGCGGGTTCACACATGGCGGAATTTCACTTAAATTCCGCTGCGGACACTCCGCAGCGTTAATCCGCAGCGGAGCCGTTTCTCCATTGACTTTCACTTTAATTTAGCAGTGTTCGTTTACACGATGCGTACAATTCCGCTGCGGAGCATAGGCTGCGGAGCGGAATTTGGTGTCCGCAGCATGCTCTGTCTGTTGCGGAGCAGTGGCGGACTGGTTGCGGACTCATGGCGGAATTTCTCCATTGACTTCAATGGAGAGTCAAAATTCCGCAATGAAGTCCGCAGATCTTATGTGTGCTGCGGAGCGTATTGTTTTTACTACCATGACATTTCTTCATTCTGGCTGGACCTATGTATTTCTAGGTCTACAGCCAGACTGAGGAAGTCAATGGGGCTCCCGTAATGACGGGAGCGTTGCTAGGAGACGTCTGTAAATAGTCACTGTCCAGGGTGCTGAAAGAGTTACGCGATCGGCAGTAACTGTTTCTGCACCCGGGACAGTGACTACCGATCTCAATATACATGTATCTGTAAAAAAAAATATAAGTTCATACTTACCGAGAACTCCCTGCGTCTGTCTCCAGTCCGGCCTCCCAGGATGACGTTTCAGTGTAAGTGACGGCTGCAGCCAATCACAGGCCAAGCACAGGCTGCAGCGGTCACATGGACTGGAGCGTCATCCAGGGAGGTCGGGCTGGATGCCGAAAGAGGGACGCGTCACCAAGACAACGGCCGGTAAGTATGAATTTCTTTGACTTTCACTAGGGAAAGTGCTGTCCCTTCTCTCTATCCTGCACTGAATAGGGAGAAGGGAAGCACTTTTCCTGCAGTCCGCAGCGGCCAGTCCGCATCAATTTTCTGCACATTTTGTGCAGATCCGCAGCCGTAATCCGCAACCCGGATTAGGTGCGGCATTGATGCGGACAGTTGCGGAGGAATTCCGCCATGTGTGGTCATGCCCTAACTGAGATCGTGCACTGTAGAGAAATGGGTGATTGAGAACCCTGTTCTAGTGATCGTGGGGTGCCAGAAAATGGGACCCCAGTGTGGTGCGATTTTTTTGGGACGGAATGTACTGCGGGTTCCGGGTCAGACATGCTGTGTGATTTTTACGCAGCGTATCTGACCCGTGGGAACCCTGCCAAAAGGTGCCTTTTAAATGGAACATTTGTAGCAAAACCATTATCTACAGAAAAAAAATCCTCTACATTTTTCGCGGCGATTTATCGGATTCCAATTGGTCATAAATAACCATTTTGTTATCACAGAAATCAGCACAAACACTCATTATTGGTCCTAATGTCCAAAATATCTGTATGCCTATGACCAGCTATAAACTGTATGAAGGAAGGGACCAGTGCTGCTCAGATTCAATATAACATATGTTCTGTAATGTAAGGTGGCCTTATTAAACACGTAATACACATTTTCACTTTGAAAACATCCTTTTATGCCTGGTGCTATTAACCAGGACGTCTGAAAAAAGAAAAAAAAAAGAAATAACAAGTTGGAAATGCGAGCACCACAGATGTTCATACATTCTGGGTAAGCTATGAAGGAAATAATGTGCTTAGCAGGGAGAAATCGTATGGTGCTGCAGATACAATCCCAAAAATATTAGTTTCTGGTCTATTTCCTTATATAATAACAAGTTGAAGGTTTAAGGGATTTTGTATTTTTTTTTTTCTTTTTGTTTTGTGGGAAGTAAAAAGATTCGGCAGGATTAGCCCAGACAATTTGTTTAATTACAATACATCCCTGGGCTTTTATATGCTTTTGTAATAGGACATGTGGTTTTATTGGCAGTTAGACACTGCAGGAGTTGGCTTACCTTCAGAGAATTCCCAACCAGCAGACATATCTTACTGCGCGTTGTGGCTTTAACTCCTGCAGAACCGGAGAAAACTTTCTGCCTAGAAAACGTCCGCCATGAGAAATCTACAATAAAAAGCCCCCCAAAAACATTATTTATCACGACAATGGAGCCGCCACTTCAAATTTATTTTTTTTTTTGCAGCCAAACTGCGTTGTTAACTAAAGGGTATTAGATTGTATTATATTTCTTGCTTTTTTAATATTTTTTATCCCCTTTTCTGTCCTCTTTAGAATTCACAAAGCAAGGAATTAATCACAGGCCTCCTCCCCATTAGTTCTAAAGGAGGAAGCCGCAGTTATTTTGCAAAGTGGTTAGGAGACTGCATATTTATTAGATATGCATTTATCAACAACTATCTCAGGAGAGCTACATCATGAAAAGAATGGGAAAGATTAATTTATCAAGTCCCTGAAATCCTTGGTAAATGGCTACATTAGCAAAACAATGTCTATTTTAAAGTGGAGTATGGAGAGAGTCTACTGATAGTTTCATCTGTTATTAGAACCTGTTGACCCTGGCAGATTGGAAGATATTCTGTAAAATTGCTTCTTAAATGCAATGCTTATTATCATACCCTTATATTATTTTTTGTAATACAACACAGGACCGCATGCTTGCAGTGCTCATGTGGTGGACTTTTTATATACTGCTGCAAATAGGAGCCCAGAAGGCGCTATATTATGTTAGGAATTAAAGGGCTCGTCCTATCATAGACAATCACATAGTTAATCACGTAGTATTACAAGGATGTGTTTAACACATGGCCTGAATCTGCCAAAGCAAGAGACAATACTTGTTAGCAGCTCTCCACTTTGACTCATTTGCCTAGTATCCCCATTTGGACAACCCCTTTAAAGGGGTTTCCAAAGTTATTTAAAAAAATTGGTCAATGTAGGTGGGATGCTGGGCTATTACATCAAATGGCACCAAAAAATATTGTGCCATTTGGTTAATAGCTGCGTTGAAAGAATACTGCGGACTCCATGTTATGAGTCCGCTGTATTTATGAGCAACCAATCAGATTCCAATTCTAATTTTTCATCAGCCCTTTGGATATAAAGAAAGAAGCAACCTGGCACATATCTGGTCCCTAGTAGAGAAGTGCACTAGGTTTCCCTAACCACCACATACAATACCTTCATAATGTATAGCTTCATTATATATCTTCACACCATAGACTGCCTATTAAAGAACGCTTGCTTTATGGCAGAGAGATGTTTTGGTTCCTTGAGCACCAGGGCCGAAGAGAGACTAGCTCTACACATGCTATAATTTTTCCAGTCTTGAATAGATGTGCCTGTGTTTTTAAAGGGGTTGTCCAGGATTAGAAGAACATGGCTGCTCTCTACCAGAAACAGCGCCAAACCCGTCAATGGGTTTTCTCTTATTGCAGCTCAGTACCACTGAAGGGAGCTGAGCTGCAATACCACACACAACCTATGGACAGATGTGGTGCTGTTTTTGGAAGAAAGGAGCCAAGTGGTGGTTCACTTACGCTAGAAAAATTATAAAAAAAAAAAGGCCTGATCCGGTTTCTGATTCAATTAGCTGTAATATCTAGCAACCACCAGGGGGAGTAGTCCACCAGCAGAACTATCTCAAAGGCGTTTGGTTGCGGAAATCTCATAAGAAGCTGGGATGAAGCTTTCAGAAGAGTATCCTGATTAGATCAGTTCTTGCAGTTTGATGTTCGACTGACACAGACATTACTGCTTGTGTGCGATAATCATATCTGTGTACCGTATCTATTTACAGAAGGGAAAACATTCAAAGTTTGAATAAGCTATTTATGGATATTTTTACCAGTCTTTATTTTGTTAAACTATTCAGTTTCCAAGCTCCAGAACAGCTGCTTGAACAATTATGTGAAAATAAAATGATGCATTTATAGAGCCAATCAGGCCTTAGCTTGCTCTGTGTCTATCAGCGCACTGACTTGTAAACCCTGAGAATAATCCAGACTATGGATATGTACATACACTAGACTAGATGCATGTCGTTTATTACAGGTCTGGCAGGGCTCTTCAATGGTAACAATGTAAATAATAATGGCAATTATACTACGATTATTTTTAGCACTATATATATATATATATATATATATATATAAAAGCTACATTGATCAGTGAAAATATTTGTCATGTTAAAGGGTTCTCCGCCTTCTGACAACTGATGAGCTATCCACCGGATAGGTCATCAGTACATGATCTGTGGGGGTCTGACACCCGGTCCCCGCACAGATCAGCTGATCCGGTGCCTCCGTGTACCAGATGTACATGCCCAAAGCAGTTGGCTCCGGCCACAGAATAGCGGCCGAGCTGCAGTACTGTTCAAGTGAATAGGAGCAGACCTGCAGCTATGCTATTTACGGAGTTAACTGCTTCCAGCTAACATTATGTGCCATAACATCTGGTGCCCGCAGGCCACCGCATCGGCCGATCGGTGCGAGTGCGGGTGTCAGACCCGCACTGATGATGTATTAATGACTTATCCGGTGGATGGGTCATCAGTTGTCAGAAGGTGGAGAACCCCTTTAAGTAAACAGGATGTAACTGAGTTTTATTGTGCAGACGGCAGATAAGAATCCAGTCTGAGATGAACAGGTCCAATCACAGGATGCACTGGAGGTGAGAGGCTGCTGGATTAAAGGACAGATGGTTGTTCTCAATGGCTTTTGGAAAGAGTCACTGTGCCTCTAGTGGCCCTCATCTAAAATGCGAAATACATTTCAGTAGAGAGTAAACTGGCAAGACCTACAAGATCGTGCCTACAGTGAAGGAATGGGATGAATGCTATTTTTGGGTGGTCCACCAAGGGCACGGCTCCTGTAAAAACCCGCAGGTATCCTTTCTAACCCAAGCAGATAGCAGAGCCCAATGGTAGACCCCTCATGTAGATGTTTACAGAGAAGATTGTTTTCCTATAAGGCTGGGTTCATACTTTTGCTGAAAGACTGCAGCAACTCATACAGAAAAACGTAGCAAAATGCTGTGTGTGAATCCGGCCTTACGCAGTGCCCATTTAAATCAATTAGCTGTCTGTGTCAATACATGGGCCTGTTTAGACATGGCAGATTTGCAGCGTAATCTGCAGAAGACTTTTTTTTCTTTGGTTTCTATAGCTGTTTAGTTTACTTAGTGCAGACGTTGCAAAAATCAACGGTGCGAAAAACATCTCGCGGTGCAGAATTTGCGTTCCGCAGCATGCTCAGTCTGTTGCAGAGGAGCAGCAGATTTTCACTGCGGATTTTAGCATTTGCAAAACCTGAAAACTGCATCAAGTCTGCAGCGAAATCTACCAAGTCTGGATGAACCATCAAATATGCAGATTTTTCAAAAAATGAGTTGCATAATTGCTGCAAATTTGCGGCACAATCCGCAGCAAGATATTTCTGCGATGTCTAAACATGCCCTTAGGGTATATTGACATTCAGCAGATTTGTTGCAGAAATGTCTGCAACTGAAAATGTATGTGACTGTTTCTGCAGCAGGTGCATGGGTTTCTGCCATCCCAATTTAGACGAATGGGATGGTTGCAGAAAATTCTGCTACAAATCTGCCACATACCCTAACGCAGGGCATGACAGGTCCTCCAGAGCAAGAGACACTCCTTGCACCCGCTCTCCACTCTGGCCAAGAGATTAGGGTCCTGAACGGAGGACCTCTTCTAATAACTCCAAATTACCTAACAGGATATGTGAAACTGGATTTTTTAAACCAGACAATTCCTATAAGGCTAACAGAAGTGTTTTCCAGGTTATAATAGGTTATTGCTTAAAAAAAAATCCATATAATAATTTTAGTAACTGCATTAATAGCTGCTTAACACGTGCAAAACTGATTTGTCAGACTTTTTTGGGCTGTATATTGCACACTGGCATACAGCCTGCTGACAGATACTTAGAGCAACTGCAGAAAATTTAATTTCATCACAATTATCCCCCTTCTCCCCAATATGGAGGTACAATTTAGGAATCATGCATAGGCAGAGCATTGTGCATGGAACATGTACAGCAGTGCACAGAGGTTGTACAGTTCCCTAGTACAGAGCCTGCTGTACAGGATCCATAAGGCGCTGTGTCTACAGAGATATTCTTCTCCAGAAGCAATGCCTCTAAGGCCATGTTCACACGTGGCGCAATTTTTCCGCTGCAAATGTTGGTGCAGATTCGGGGCAATTACGCAATGAATCTGCACCAACATTTGCATATTTGACAGGTAATTCAGACGTTGCAGATATCACAGCGGACTTGCCACAGGTTTCAGTTTTTGCATTGCAAAGGCTGAAATCCGCAGTGAAATTCCGCTTCTTCTCCGCAACAGACAGTGCATGCTGCGGAGGGGAAATTCTGCACCGCAGCCTGATTTCCGCACAGTTATTTTCTGCAACGTCTGAACTAACTTTCCTAAAAATGTATAGAAACAAATGTAAAAAACGGCTGCTGCAGAATTCCACTGCGGATTGTTCGCAGCGGAATTCAACAGTAATTCCGCCATGTGTGAATGTGCCCTAATACCTCCATACATGGAGTACAATGGAACATGCCACTGTGTAAAATCGGAGGCATACGTAGAACCCTATATATGTCTATATAAGCAGTATTACTTTTTAAAATAAAACAGAGTCATAACACGGCCATGTGTATGAGCCCTTAACCCTAAGACAGACAGATCTATCTATCTATCTATCTATCTATCTATCTATCTATCTATCTATCTATCTATCTATCTATCTATCTATCTATCTATCTATCTATCTATTTCAGGCAACAAAATATGCTTAGCATGCTAGAATAATTAAAATGGATTTTTAAAATTAACTCAGCAGCCTTTTATTAAAAGTAATATTCTTACAACTATACCAGGATCTATTAAGACTGTGAATGTGTAAGGGTATGTTCACACACAGTGTCTTCAGGCATATTTCAGTGCGTAAACGCCTTGAAAAACGCTACTGAAACGCCGGCAGGCACCTTCTTATTGTAATCAACAGGAAAAAACACTGCGTAAAAAGAAGGAGCATGCCACTTCTTGAGCTGTTTTTGGAGCTGTTTTTGACAAGGTCAATTGAAAAACAGCTCCAAAAACATGCAAAAACAAGCCTCAAATAATGTTTTCTACTTAAAATATGGCTGAAAATCAGAGGCTATTTGTCCTTGAAAACAGCTCCGTAAATTTCAGCCGTTTTTACTTGTGCGTGTGAACATTCCCTAAATGTAACAGGGTAACTGTCCTCCCCCTTTTTTTGGGAGGGGGGTGACATGCAGAAGTACCAAGTGACAGATAAGGGGACCGATAGACAGACAGTAAGATGGATCAGGAATATTAAGGCACTGTAGTTAACTCTCGATTTCATTTAGTCTGCGGGTTTTAACTTAATTAAGCCTGGAGTGCAGCGCGCTTTTAATTGATTCTGCTGTGTGATTGTTTCCAAGTGAAAATAAAACACATTATTTCTTTATGGGTGGTCTCAGGAAAATGAGGAAATTATTGGCTTGGTTAAATCATTAAAAAATGGGAATCAATATTTACTTTGGACCCATGCAGTCTTCACTCTGCATACTTGGGAAGAGTGTGGGAATATTTAGGGAGACATACAAGGAGTGTCTTATTTGTCATTCTCCTCTTTTCTTTTTTATTATCACAAGCTGTGGTATGTTGTTTATATCAACAATCGAGGTGACTGCAGTACATTACTATGCAGTGCACTATTGAGTCCCCCGGGCAACAATGAATATCCAATGTATGTACATGATCACATCATCTGTGTGTAACATCAGATTTGCATCAATCTGTCTAACATAGTGTGGGAGTAATACACCTGCAAAGCAAGAATAGTAAAATATACTGTAAATCAATTATATGAAATTAAATATTGTGTAACTGTACAATTGGCTGTTACAAAAGAAGAAATAAATGCATAATAGCAATTCCCTAATATAGTGTTATTGCTGGAAACCTCCTGTGTGGAATTTTAGATCTGTCATCACAGCCTGAGGTACAATTTGACAGAGGAGTAACTAGGGGGGGGGGCAGGTGGGGCATGTTCCCCCGGACGCAACTCAGAGGGGGGCGCCAGGGCCGCACCGTCCATGACGGCGGCCTTCTGCCTCTCTGAGGGCCAATGAAACCAGCCGCCGCCACCCCCTCCTGCACTATAAATTGTACCTATGCTTTGCACCGCTTGCGGCGTTGAAAGGTGCTGATTGACAGGGAAAATTATTCTGCCCTGCCAATCAGCGCCTTTCATAGACGCAAGCATCATGATCACGTCATCGCGCTGCTTGCGTCGTTCTACCCCAGGAGACCTGTGCAGAAGAGAGCAGGTCTCCATTGCCACTGGACGGCACGGGAACGGGATTAAGGTGAGTTTGTATAGTTCGTCTTTTTGTCCTAATAAAAAAGTGTGTGCCATCATCAACAGGTGGGGCTTTATCTACGGGGGGGGGGTGGCTTTATCTACAGGGGGCTTTATCTATGGGGGGGGCTTTATCTATGGGGGGCTTTATCTATGGGGTGGGCTCTATCTACAGGAGGGGGCTATATACTGGGGTGGGCTATATGTGGAGCACTATATACAAGGGTGGGCTATATCTACAGGGGAGCTATATACAGGGGTGGGCTATCTGTGGAGCACTATAGGGGGAGCTATATGTGGGACACTATATACAGGGGTAGGCTATATGGGGGGCACTATCTACAGGGGGCTCTATTGCAGGCACTATCTACAGGGGGCACTGTGTGTGTGTGAGACACAGTGTATGGTTCTATTATAATTAGAGGTGCAGTGTATGGCGCTACTATATTTAGGGGCGTAGTGTGTGGTATAATGAGAACTTTATCTTTGTTTATAGGTGTAGAAATGTTTGAAAAGTGAGAAGATGAAGACATCTGAGCGGCAAACTGCAGAAATGGGCTATGACCGGGAGAAGTCATCATAGAGGTCAGGACCGGATGGAGAAAAATAACTAGAATCTGAGACGTCACCGGTGAGTCACTTAATGTAAATGTTTATTCTGCCTCTAATCAGTACTGTAGTCACTGTATGATCTGCAGCGAGATGATGGGTGGTATGATTATGATATGATTTTTTTTTTTGAAACAGCAACTCCCAGCATATCATTACCATTGTTCGGGCCATGCTGGGAGCTGGAAACAATTTAGTGCAAACCTTTACGGCAGGGGTTGCACTAAATTGAGCTGTATTTGTGCTATTGTCATATATATGTACTGAGCTCTTTTCTGGTACTATATATATGTACTGAGCTTGGTTCTGGGGCTGTATTTATGTACTGAGCTTGGTTCTGGAGCTGTATTTATGTACTGAGCTTTGTTCTGGTGCTGTATATATGTAATGATCTTTGTTCTGGAGCTGTATTTATGTACTGAGCTTTGTTCTGGTACTGTATATATGTAATGAGCTGGGTTCTGGTGCTGTATATATGTACAGAGCTTGGTACTGGAGCTGTATATATGTACTGAGCTTGGTTCTGGGGATGTATATATGTATTGAGCTTGGTTCTGAGGCTGTATTTATGTAATTTGTTTGTTCTGGTGTTGTGTATAGAACTATATTGTTTGTAAAATGTACAAATGTTTTTATGCTCGAGTTACATTAAAAAAAATGTGGAAAAGAAATGACACGTCATTGATTGATTGGTAGAGAAAACAAACATGGCGAGGTGGAAAGAGATGTCGGGAAAGAGGTTGGGGGGCACCAAACTGAATCTTTGCCCCGTGTGCCGGAGTATCTAGCTACGCCTCTGCAATTGGAGGCATGTGAATGGTAATCTGTAGCCTGCTGACAGGTCTGTCCTGCAATCACATGGAATTTGACATTTCCCACAGTCATGCCAGTAAAAACTCTTGTTACTAAAGGGCCACATTATTTTTGGAAATTGCTCCCTGTACAATTCCATAACATGTCTTTTAAACCAGCATGTCTTTTAATGTCGAGCGTTATTTTCAGCTCAAATTTTAGTGGCAGAAGTGCAGTAAAAAGCCAGTCCTGGGAAGATTCAGGAATTCTGCTTTCCTCTCTGTCTTATTATGTTACCTGGAGAGACAATGATGGAATTAGTAAACTTTTACTAAAGGTGAACCTATGTTTTAGTTTTAGTAGGATTCATATTCACTTTTTATTACAGCTGTTCATGGTCCCCGTGTCCAAATTAAACGTATGTTTGGTTTAGGGTGTCATTGACCAGAGACAGAAATCACGACACACTCATTTTATCAATAGCTGGTGTCCGTTTCATCCGAACCCCAATCCCTGTCATTGCTTTTAAAAACATTGCTAAGTCTAAGGCCGGGTTCCCACATAGCGTAAACTCTGCAGATTTTCTGGAAATGGAAATCTGTGCGGAAATTCCGCACCATTTACAGTAGCAGCAACGTGGATGAGATATATAAAATCGCAGCGTAAATATTAATAACTTGCGGTGAGGAATTTAATTCTGCAGCATGTCAATATATGCTGCTTTTTTTTGTTGATCCTCTGTTGCGGGTTTCCCCCATTGAATTCAATGGGGATGCAAAACCTACAACATTAAGCCAAGAATTGCGTTTACACTACAAAAATCGCAATTCCGGAAGAAAAAGAGAAATCATACTTACCCAGAACATCCTCCTTCTGCCTGCTGTCCGGTCTCCTGGGATGGCGTTGCATCCCATGTGACTGCTGCAGCCAATCACGGGCTGCAGCGTCACATGGCCTGAGACGTCATCCAGGGAGGCCGGAGCAGACATTAGAGGAGGGAGGGTGTAAGTATGAACAGCGATTTTTTGAATGGAATGTCCTGCGGGTTCCAGGTCGGACACGCTGCGTGGTTTTTACGCAGCTTATCCATCCCGTGGGAACTCGGCCCAGAGCTGGATTCACACATCACGCATTTGTTGCAAATTTTGTTGCAGATTTTGATTGCAGATTTTGATGCAGATTTTTAAGCCAAAGCCAGAAGTAATGGGAAATATAAAGGAAGAACTTATACTTCTCCTTGTTCCTAGATCCATGTCTGGATTTGGCTCAAAGATCTGCACAAAATCCACACCAATATCTGCAATTACACGATGTGTGAATCCAGCCTAAGGCCAGGATCACACACACACAGATTTGATGCAGTTTATGTGGCAGTATTTGGCTCAGTTGTATGCTCAGTGGAACCATAAGGAACAAAATGTATGAAGAAAAGACTGATACATCTCCTTTCTTTTGTATCCACTCCTGTGTTTGGCTCAAAAACCAGAGCCAAAAACTGCCACAAAAACTGCATCAAAATGTGTGTGTGATCTTGGCCTAAAGGTGTAAGGAAATTCCCTAGAAACTACAATTTGGCTAGATTAGGTGACTTTCACATGTATTTTGCATCAGTTTTGCCAATCTTTGTATTATACTTCTCTGTTTATTCTCCACTCCTGGTTGTGACTTACAAATACTAATGCAAAATACTGATCAAAAAATGCCCATGTAAAAGTGGCCTTACTCTTCATAACCATGCTTAATGTGCAGTCTGTACATGTATAGCACATAGTAGAATGGTTTTATGTCCTATCCACTGCTCAGGTCATGCTGGGACCTCCCTCACAGACCCATATAAACTGTAATGTAATATTAATTGTATATAGATCAGGTCTAGTGGTATGGTCATATGTACTGTCCTGACCCTGTAAAGATTGTAATGGAATTGCATCCATGTATAATAACTAGCAATGGTAGAATCCATTCACCAGGCTCAAGATTTGCACTGGATCCCAGTAATTCACATTTTAGCCAAATCAATTGAGGATATTACTTATTAAAGATTTGCTCACCTCTCTTAGTAACTGTGAGCTCTGTATCTTACTAACTATAAATTATATGACAGTTATATCCAACAATATAGCTGCCTGTACAGTGTTCTACTCACACTATATTTCCCTTGACCAACATAAACGCCTAATGGCCATTAATTGTAAACGTTGTCAAATATTCAGGACTTGGCTGGTAACATCACTAAGTAGCCCGAGTCTAATTGCTGAGATCTGTGGACAGTTTAATAAATTGTAGGATTTGACCCTTGTTTGTCTCCTATGATCCAGATATATATAGAGTGCAGCTGAGAATGAAGGCAGTTAAATGCAAAGGCAACATTCTTGCCGATTGTTACTGTGTGCTACTTTGTGTAGTGCTCAAGTGATAAACTTTGCATCTTGAATACTAATTGCCTTTTGTTGGCATGCCTGTAGATTGTAGACAGAGAGCCCATACATTAACAGTATGGAGCAGATCTGAGAACCCTTACACTACATTTAACATACATATACTGTACGCAATGCATCTTATTTTCATTCCATAATTGAAGATAGTATAGACATAAATATTGAAGACAGAATAGACATAAATATTGAAGATAGACACCCCCCTTAAAATAATAAATGAAGTAAATTAATATATGGAAATAAATAGCAGCTCGACCCTGAGAATGCATCATTCTTCCTTAAGACGGGATAAATGTGGTTTTTTTTTTCTGTTCCATATTGAAGATAAATTATTCAATCAGTACCCATATCATGTGATAAATTTACAGATTTCTGTCTATATCCAACCATTTGTAACACTGGGAGACTTGGGCTTAACGGTTATTGAATTCATTCTGAGTCAAGATTTCATCAAATAAACATGGCTGGCCCTGTATTCTCACTGTGTCTCTGGAGAATGCTGTAGGTCTTCTATACATTCATTTGATGACATCACTCAGCTATAGGATAACACAGAATATAATAATAGACATGTTTGTGAATTTACAATCCCACTCCAAACACTGCCTACGTGCAGTATAGGTACAACTAGCCAAGTATGGAAGGGAGTTATATTATCAGGCTCCATCACTGGACTTATATTTTGAATAACACATCTTAAATATAAAGGCATTTACTAACACTGGCCTTTCATACAACAGTCTTAGCCATCTGCTCCGCTGGAGTAGGATGCAACAGATTTACTGAGAGGTGCACGCCTCTTAATAAATCTGTTACATCTTTCCACAGACCATGTGCCACAATTGTGGTCCAATGACTGCGGTTGGATGCTCACCTCACTGCTCCTCTTCTCCTCTCCAGGTCCCCTCAGCATGCTTCAGTTCATACAAAGTCCTGACGCTGCCCATTTATTTTATTATGGGGTAGTCAGAAGGGTGGGGTAGGCAAGGGGGGGATTTGGGGGGCAAGATACGGAGCCTGGCACAAGCCTTTACCTTGCTACGTCCCATAGAGTGAAATTTACGCCAGCTAGGAGCTGGCATAGATTTCCGCTACAATTTATGCCAGTTTTCTGGTGCAAATTGTAATAAATTTGTCAGGTTGTCCTCTTTTTGTAAGCCCCTTTTTCAAAAAAATAGCGAGGGTGGTGTTAACGACCCCAAAAAATTAATTTCCAATGCAAATTGCGACTTTTGGGCCATTTTGCAATTTTTCTGCACTATTTTTTTCAATCAAGCTCAATAGGTTGTTAAGCTAGTTACACATAGTGATATATTTTACCAACGTCTATGGTCAGTGAGGCACCCTCTTATTCTTATACCCAACTTAGCTCCACCAGCGCTGTGAGAGTCCCATAACTTATAAGAAAAGGGAAGGATTTGTTAATTACAAGTAGATTTCCAGCACGGTCTGATGCCTCGTTGTGTAATAGTAAGCATTTTGTTCCTGCACACTGTTTAACAATTTGTAATGAAGACTTTGCAACTGCGACTTGTAATTATACATGTGCCAAAGCCATATTGTTATGTTACATAGAATCCTATGAGTGTAGCATATTATCTTATTAGGACAGTCAATTTTACCATTCACAGTGTCTTTCTTATTTCCTGAATTTACTTTGAACTCAGAGATGAATGCTGAATACTGGCTATTATAGCCCACTAGGGGGAGCCTACTAAAGAAAGATTTATGCCGCTTACATCTCAGTAAAAAATAAACCCGTCTTCATGAAGCTCCCCCTAGTGGTGGCTGTAGACATACATAACTTTTTAACGTAATTCTATGGCTTTGTAAAGGGAAGCAGGGACTTGAAGCTTTGTATAATACTTTGCCATAAAAACTAGTCCGATTTAATGATCAATCTGTCTAGTCGTTCATCCAAGCATTTTCTGAACCTATAGACAGTATTTGATAGACTAATTCAGATAACTTACACTTTCCCGTCTATTAGAATGGGAATGACTCGCTAACTTCAAATTTGTTTCCTCATAAAATTTGGCAATAAAGTAAATCTCTTGACATATTAAAAGAATTACATAATAATCTACAGTATGTATGACTTCTTTGTGGCACCTGTTTGATACCATAAATTGTAGACATGTTTGTTGCAGGAATATGTAAAATATGGACTTTGTTCTGTTTCATCTCATGTTCTCGGACATATCCTGGTGATGTCATGGGCAGTGATTTGAAGGGTGAGCACTCACAGACAACCACACTTCCCATGAGAACAGTTCATCTGTAGTTCTTGGTGGTCAAAACTGTCAGATATCTTATTACCTAATGCAAGATCACAAGGCGGCTTATACAATCCTCAAATAATTGAATCACGGTAGTTGTGTGAGGAGTAGTAACTATAGCTGGGAAATAAACAATACTGTTCTCACACAGCAAAATATTCCCCTACAGCAGGACCAATATATTTCCCAATGGGGTACTTAGAATTTTGCTTTTCTTCCTGGCCAAATTCAGCTTAAGTTGGGAAAATAAAGCGGTTATCTGGTTTTAAAAAAAAATAAAAAATGTTTAACTACATTGTTTGGGAGTTGTGAGTTGATAGAATTTTAGGAAAATCCCCTGTTCAAGACCCTCATCTACTAGCTACAGTTTGTAGCAGCTACAAGGAGCTGCTACATATAGTGCCCCTGCTCCGGAGAACCATGACATTTATTTTAATGGGCACTCCTGCAGAACCTTGCTACTGGTTCCCCCACAGTATATCGTTTGTGCCTGGTGGTCCCTGCAGCAGGATACCTTGTTATCAACTTTTTTGTCATGGGACCCTTGTAATAAAAAGTGACTGTCCAAATTGTACAACCGCTTAAACATGAGCTGTGTCATATTCTGAGCAGATTCGGGTTGCAGCTCACATACAAAACAGTCAAGAAATTATATAGCAGTTATATAAATTGTCAGTAATCATGTTTAGTAATAGTACAAATATATGTCAAATGCAATAATACATATTCATTAGTTACTACTGGCAAATGTTATATGGCTTTAATGTTGGGTTCATAGCTTGGTGACTAAAGGCAGCCATACATATTAGATAGCTGACAGCTATTTCGTCCAACTCTCCCAATAACAGGAACACACAGACTGGTCGAGCACGCGTGTTAATTTCAATAGAGAGAGGGACATAAGCCGCTGCCAAATACCTCTGGCTGTGGCTATCTCACAGTGGAACATAGGGTTGGGCATTGAATAGCTGATCCCATACAAATTACATTGTTGTTCAATACCGCTAAAATTTACGAGTTCAGACAACTATGATGTAATGTATATGGCGACTTTGTAGCTAAACTTCAAAGAAATATGTCACCATACTAACGCCTTTAAAATAGTCCTGACCTAAAGGATGCAAGTAAATAGCATCATATTGATGGCATAATTTAATAGGGTTTTCTAAGAACGCTTACATGGAAATTGAGATCCCTATGTTTTAACTCTGTAATTGCGGACCGCAATACGGTCCACAATTACGGACCCACATGGTTCTATTGGCCGCGGACACCTTTCCGTAGCGCTACGGAAGGGTGTCCGTGCCCTAGGCCCGTGCCGGAAAATATGGAACATGTCCTGCTTTTCTGATTTTACGGGCCGTGCTCCCATACTTTGTATGGGAGCATGGCACTAAAATGCGGACCGCAGCCCGCGGGTGTCGGCCGTGTGATTGAAGCCTAAATCTGGTGTCCTTGGACAAATGTATGCATTAAAAACTGTCTCCTCTTGTTGATCTCCGAGATTAGCAATTGAGGTCTGAAACTTGTAGATTAGAAAGCTAGAACACATCTAGTATTTAAAGGCTATGTACACCTGTGAAAGTTTTTATTTTATTTTCTTGATTTTTATTAAATCAAAGCTTGAAGTGATTCTACGCATATTTTTAATTGACTTTTATTAAAAATGTTGTTTCATTTTTCCGATACAGCTCCTCTGTATCCTCTATACATAGAAGCTGTTGTGGTTTGCTATTAGCTAATTCCATCAGTTCAGCTGAATTGACGGCTTGACTGAGAGCAGGTTCTGTGTGTGTCTAACATACAGGACCACAATAATATTGAACACATCTAAGTTCATCTACTTAGATGTGATCAATATAATACTGTGTGAAAGACTTGAGAAAGTTTCTTGTTGAACCTTTGCATGGAATAAAAGTTTACTTTACTTGCATCTGCTAGAGTGCTGCCCATTTTGTCTCAGATAGATAGATAGATAGATAGATAGATAGATAGATAGATAGATAGATAGATAGATAGATAGATAGATAGATAGATAGATTAGATAGATAGATAGATAGATAGATAGATAGATAGATAGATAGATAGATAGATAGATAGATAGATAGATAGATAGATAATAGATAGATAGATAGATAGATAGATAGATAGATAGATAGATAGATAGATAGATAGATAGATAGATAGATAGATAGATAGATAGATAGATAGATAGATAGATAGATAGATGGAAAAAATAGTTTTATGGTGTAACAAAAGTCGCAAATAGTTGCGTTAAAATGTGCAATTTTTTACTTTTCTGGCCACTTTCCGAAAGTGGTGAGAAAAGAGGTTGAGAAAAGTTCCTGTTGAACCGAAACGTTGCACCTTTGCATGGAATTAAAGTTTACTTTACTTGCATCTGCTGGAGTGCTGCCCATTTTGTCCTATATTGCTGGAGGGTCGTGTGCCGAACGCTGGGGATAGCACCCACTACTGCTTCTACAACTGTGCTGCCTTGGATATTCATTTTTTTATTTTTTTTAATCTATCTCCTATCTAATATTTATATATCTATCTATGTTATATATTTTTTTTATATCCATATAGCCAAAGCATTCCTTAACTATAAGCGATTTGGAAGGGAAGGGCTTGCACTTTTAATCTTCTATTATGACTATTGCTTTTTTAAACTAAATAAATCTAAAGTCAATTAAGCCGACAAAGATAGTGATGCGGTATGTATAATGTTTAATTTACATAAAACTGAACCAGCTTTCGTTGAGAGGTAAACTGTACGTTTCCTGACAATGACACACGCTGGGTGATAGAAATAAATGTGGCAACTAAACAGGATGGATATAAACTGTTACTTTCAAAGATTGCTTTACCAGAAAACAATAAAAGGAAGGAACTTTAAACCCAAACCTGCTCTTTTTGTTCCAATACCTGAGCACGGCAGGGGATTTCAAGGTAGTTAAAGATGGACTTGGTGTTATAATGCACACGTGACAGACTGCAGCCCTGACTGAGCATTTCCTTCCTTTTATTGTTTTCCAAACAGCTTTCCCATTTTAAAGCACTTCAATCTGCTGAATATCGTCCTATGAGAGATTTTAGAATTTCTGCTGATTAATAAAACACATTGCGCTACATTTAAAGGTACAATCCCCTCACTGTAAACAAATGACGTCATCATGTCATCAGTCTCATTAATTATTTGATTAGAATAATAAGGTTGGTCGTGGAGTGTGTTTCACAGTAAGGGTATGTTCACACGGCAGCGTCCGTTACGGCTGAAATTACGGTGCTGTTTTCAGGAGAAGACAGCACCGTAATTTCAGCCGTAATGGCATGTGCAGGCGTCTTTCGCTGCGTCAATTACGGAAGTAATTGAAGCTGGTTTTCCATGGAGTCCATGGAAAATGGCTCCATTTACGTCTGAAGAAGTGACATGCACTTCTTTGACGCGGGCTTCTTTTTACGCTGCGTTTTTCGCAGCGTATTTTATGGACGTTATTGGAGCTGTTTTTCAATGTAGTCAATGAAAAACGGCTCCAAAAACGTTCCAAGAAGTGACATGCACTTCTTTTTCGCGGGCGTCTTTTTACACGCCGTCTTTTGACAGTGACGCGCAAAATAACACCTCGCAGGAACAGAACATCATAAAACCCATTGCAAGCAGTGGGCAGATGTTTGTAGGCGTAATGGAGCCGTTTTTTCAGGCGTAATTCGAGGCGTGAACATACCCTTAGTATAAAAAATAAATAAATTCAGAGTTACCATTTTTGCAGCAGAATCGCAGTTTTTCCACTATAAAAAGCAATATTTGCTATTTGTTGCGGGTTTTACCTCCCCATTGAATTCAATGGGAAAAACCTGCAACAAAAAAGCTGCGATTCCGCAAATACAATTGACATACTGCTGATTAAAAAAACGCACTGCAGGTCAATTTCTGAGTGGTATTTCCGCTTATCATTTACGCAGCGTGTGGATGAGATTTGTTCAAATCTCATCCACTCTGCTGCTACTGCATTATGCTGCGGATTTTCCGCAACTAAATGCGTTGCGGAAAATCTGAGCGTATTTATGCTACGTGTGAACCCGGCCTCAGGGTAAATTCAGGTGCGGCTGATTTTGTTGCAGAAATTTCTACAAGTGAAAATCCCTTCCGTTTATCTGAATGGAACTGCAGAAATCCATGCACCTGCTGTAGAAACAACCCAATACAGATTGTCACGTTGGGCTCTCCTTGACGATATGGCAGCTGGCCAACAGGACACAGGTAACAGTCTATAGTTCGTATAGTGTACTTGTGGTAGCTCAGACAGTAGCAAGACAGGCTCGGCTGGGTCTAGGCAGCAGGCAGGCACCAGGCTTGGTGTAGCAGGACAGGTGTGGAACACAGCACAGCACGACTTCAGTTCGAAACGGCACTTGACCAGGATAGCACGGGATACAGGTTACAGGTAGCAGGAACGGGGAACACTGGGAACTGGAAAACACTTAGGAGACCATTTGCATAGACATACTAGGATAACGACAACAAGGCTCAGGCATTGAAGGGAGGGGCACATCTGAGAGCAATCAGCTCAATCTCCCACCTGTGTGCGCTTTGGCTCCTTAAGTCTGGACTGAGCTCGCGAGCGCACTCTGGTGGTCACTGTGGAACAGGACGGCCGCATGTGCAGACATCTCTGGAGAGAAGGGCGTCGACCGGATGGAAGGAGTTCGTGGTCAGCGACCACAGACGTTACACAGATGAATGGAACTGATTTTCATTCGCATAAATATCGGCATCGAAATCTACCATGTGTGACTGCACCCTTAAAGGGACTGTATGCTATAGGCAACCTCCTTTTCATTTTCCCTATTTGGACAAGATGAAGAGATTTAGAGGGAGATCTTCTACTTGTTTTGGCAAATCAGTGTGATATTCAGTGGCGTAACTAGAGTCCTAGGGACCCCAGGGTACAAATTGCACCTGGGCCATTTCCAGTCATAGTTACCACATAATACCACTATCCACTATAGCCAATCTATAGTCCTCAAATAGATTATACAGTGCTGTGAAAATATAATACTAGAAAAATAAGTTTGTTTTTCATTTATTTAAAGGGTATGTTTACCATTCAACCTAATATTACAGTTTATATTGAAATAAATACATTGTACAAAAAACATTAAGTGCATTTGTTAATACATTGCTTTTAGGGTATGTTCACACGGCAGTGTCCGTAACGGCTGAAATTACGGGGCTGTTTTCAGTAGAAAACAGCCCCGTCATTTCAGCCGTAACGGCATGTGCAGGCGCTTGAACGCCGCGTCCATTACGGACGTAACTGGAGCTGGTTTTCCATGGAGTCCATGGAAAACGGCTCCATTTACGTCTGAAGAAGTGACATGACACTTCTTTGGCGCGGGCGTCTATTTACGCGCCGTCTTTTGACAGCGACGCGTAAATATACGCCTCGTGTGAACAGACAAACGTCAGCCCATTGCTTTCAATGGGCAGATGTTTGTCAACGCTTTCAAGCCGTATTTTCGGGCTTAAGTCCACGCGTAAAACGCCCGAATTACGTCCGTAAATAGGCCGTGTGAACATACCCTTAGAGATAAGTGTCCCGCAAAAAATAACCCCTCACACTTCTACATCGGCGGAAAAATAAAGAAGTTATTCAAGAATATGGAGACAGAAAAATAAATACTTTTTTAAAAAAAAAGTTTTTTTATTGTGCAAAAGTAGTAAAATATAAAAAACAATATCAAATTGGTATCGCTGTAATCGTACCGATCCACAGAATAAAGTTCTTATGTTATTTATACCACTTGGAAAACGGTGTAAATCTAAGAAAAAAATTTTTCATTACCCCCCCCAAAAAGTTAATCACTAAATTATATGTACACCAAAATGGTGCTATCAAAAATAAAACTTGTCCCGCAAAAAAACAAATCCCCCCACGGCTATGTTTACTGAAAAATAAAACACTTATTGCATTTGAAATGTACCTATCAAAAAATGGAAAAAACTTGCTCTGCCATTAAGTCCCAAAATTGGCTCTTCTCTAAAAGGTTAACAAACAGACGCAGCATAAGAAGCATCTCCACTCAAAACTTAAAATGGCTTTATATTAGTAAATCAGGAGTTAGAGTAGAAACTAAAGTTTGGTAATTATATTTATTTTATTTACAGAAATGTTATCATTTCTGTGTTTTGTTCTGGCAGGCTTTTTTTTTTTAGGCTTTTTTTGTTGTTGTAATACTGACAGCAGCGTGTTCTATCTATAACAAAGGAAATCAGAGGTGACATTTGAATTTGTAACAGGGCCCCCACCCAGCATGGTCCACTTATAGTGATGTCTTCTTTAGTGCCAGTGAGCCTGTCAGGTGTCAGGGCCCATCTGTGACTGCCACCTATACATCGCCTATAGCTATGCCCTTAAAGGGGATGTTTTACCATAAGTTGCTGAAAAGCAAATTTAAAATTAACAACCCATATGGCTGCACTACCTGTTACAATGCCCAACATAGCTGAATGGAAAAATGACAACGAAATGGTCACCCCAAATTCCACCTGATTTAGTGGGAGATTCATAAAAACCTGCTGAAATTTTGCAAAAGTGGTGGCAAATTGGCGTATTTGTGCCGCAGTTTGCAACAGAAATAAATTTTGACCATGAGGTGAGAACCCAGGCAAAGAAACGTACTGGACAAAAATCTGTGTTATCCAAGAGTAACATTAAAACTTGTTTCAAATTTGCTAAAAGACACCTTATTGATCCCAAAACTTTTTGGGATGATGTTCTCTGGACAGATGAGTATAAAGTGGAACTCTCTGGTCAACAGAGGTCCTGGGAAAGTAAATGCAGCATTCCACATTAAGAACATCATACCAACACTCAAACATGGTGGTGGTGGTGATGGCGATGGCGTGATGGTGTTGAGATGCTTTGCCGCCTCAGGGCCAACACAACTTTTCATTAATAAAGGGACCATGAACTCTACCACAAAAGTTGCAAGAAGATAGTTTGAACATGTGCTCAAAAGCTGAAACTGAAGTATAATTGGGTTATGCAGCAACATAATGATCCAAACCAGAAAAGCAGGTAACAAGAAACAATATTAAAGTTTGTAACTGGCATTAAAATCCTTGTTAGAACCCAATGAAGATACTGTGGCGGGACCTTTAAAATAGCAGTTTATGAACAAAAACCTATTGATGTGTCTTAAAGGCTATGTACACCTTTGAACACTTTTTTTATTTTATATAATAAAACAATGTTTTAGGTGATATTAAGCAACTTTTAAATAGTCTTTTTTTATTACAGTTGTTTTTTTTTTTACTTTTTGAGAAACAGCGTCTATGTATCCTGTATGCAAAAGCTGTATCTCAAAAAGCACAATTTAAAAATAAAAAATAAAACACAATTTAAACGTTGCCTAAAATCAAAGGTGTATAAAGCCGTTAAAGCAATTCTACAAGGACGAGTATGCAAATATAAATTTATAATAACTGGTTGCAGTTATTGCTGCTTAAGGTGCCACCACCACTTTTTACATGTAAGGGGGCAGATTTTTCACATGTGTGATATGCATGTTAATATATATATAGTCAATACTTTGTTAAAAAAATGTTGTAGTAATTTAAAAACCGTGTCTTGTATTTACGCACGTTCCATTTATTTAGCATTTTATGTTTTTTGTTGCTAAGTAGCACTGGGGTCCTGGGTTCAAATCCAGCTAAAAACAACACCTGCATGGAGTCCCTGTGTTTGCATGGGTTTCCTCTAATAATCGAATTTTCTCCTGCACCCCAAAAAACATAATCCTAGGTAAATTGGTTTAGTACTTGTATGTTTGAGAAATGGAAGATAGATTGTGAGCCCCATTGGGGGCAGGGACTGATGTGAATAACGACAAACTTGAAACAGCTTTGTGGAATAGGTTTGCGCGATTTAAGAACTGGACAGAATTAGAACAACATGGCGGGGTTACAGTACTGCACGTCCCATTTGCAGACAATAGATTGGCATTATTGGAACCACAGGATAAAGAAAAAATACTGTAATTATTCATTATTCTATTTTTATGTCTTTCCTACATATAGCAGGACAGAACAGCAATACATTGGGAACCATGTGGCACTCCTGAAGTTGAGAGAAGCGCTCCGTGCTTTATATCTTATTAATCAGCACCATTTAGTAGTTATGGACCTAATAATAATATGCCCTTGGCACTAAGGCTTCAGCCTGTACCCCGAAGGCCATCACTTTAACAGTAAATCTCCACTTCCTTTCTTTATTTGTGTCTCTCTTGTCTGTAAACTGTTCCCTGTGAACTTTGTCTTGTTATTTCAGCTGCGGCGATTCTCAGAAGAAACCCTACTTGATTTTCTTATATTGTTATTTCTCTCTCTTGCCTGAAAGCTGCAGCATCTCACTGTTTTTATCTTCAGCTTTGTTAAAGTCGGTCCAAAATTAATCCAATCAGTTGAAGACTGGGTCTTGGCTCCCCAGGCAGACCAAGGTCTTCCCCAATACTGAGACTGCGGAAGCCGAAAGGCCTTTTCATGCATATTACTGCAGGCGACTCAGTGGGGTTCAATCATTCACTGGGATCTTGCTGAAATAAATCTATCAATCATTATAAATGACAGACTGGAAATTTTGCAAAGGGGAAAGAAAAAAAGAGAGAGAGAACGGAACATAGTAAAACGGGAAAGAAGAATTATGATTGAATGAATTTCTTATAAATAAATAGGCAACCTCTGTGCCACTGTCCTCATTAGAAAGCATCTGCAGGATTGTCCCTCTTTTCTATAATGAAAGGTGACCTAGCCCCAAAATGGCAGGTGGTACAATTCACTGCTGTCTTATTAGAAAGAGCGCAAAATGCTGCCATAGACTTCACCATATTATTGAGTCTGTCAAACTGGCAGACACATTGTAATCAATTTATTCTCATCTCTATATAACTAGTCAGTATGGCGGAGATGATACTTACCTGTTGGGCTGAAGCTTCATATTGGCACTAAATATGTATAATTAAATATTAGGATTATCTTATAGCTGTTTCCTAATATACTTGTAATAGCAAATACACTCTTTTTCAGGGATCTGACACTACATGGCAGGTTGTTGCAAGAATTCAAAATTCTCTTGCTGCCTAGTCAGAGGTGTAACTTGAAGCTCCTGGGCCCCAAATGCAAAATCTGTAATAGGGCCCCATCTACCATATGCCATATGTAATACCGGTGTCTTCTTATTTGGCACAAGAACCTTCTTGCGACTGCTACTTCTGAACCCCCTGTAGCTATGTTCCTTTGCCCTCTAGACTTGGATTTTATGCCACTCTGTAGTCACAATCCCATATGTCGACTGCAGGCAATTTTGAACTGTGACCTGGGAGAAACAAACGTTAGTTTCTCGGTCATGCAATTTGCATGACCGATACAAAAAGTATGTTTACAATGCCCTTCCCCTCCCCTACATCACTCTGTCAGCAGTATTGAGGCCTCACAACTCTGACAGATTCCCTTTAAAGCTAGGATTCTCAGACTCACCTTATTTGTGATATGGTAAGACTTGTAGGAGAGTAGAGTCAATTTGGGACGTGCATGGGTGGCAAACATAGCATGTACGATGGGGCCCTGCAGCTCAAACTCCAATGTTAAAGAAGTTTCAGAGCTAAAGAGGCTCTGTCACCAGATTTTGCAACCCCTATCTGCTATTGCAGCAGATAGGCGCTGCAATGTAGATTACAGTAACGGTTTTATTTTTAAAAAAACGAGCATTTTTGGCCAAGTTATGATCATTTTTGTAGTTATGCAAATGAGGCTTGCAAAAGTACAACTGGGCGTGTTTAAAAGTAAAAGTCCAAGTGGGCGTGTATTATGTGCGTACATCGGGGCGTTTTTACTACTTTTACTAGCTGGGCGTTCTGATGAGAAGTATCATCCACTTCTCTTCACAACGCCCAGCTTCTGGCAGTGCAGATCTGTGACGTCACTAACAGGTCCTGCATCGTGTCGGCACCAGAGGCTACAGTTGATTCTGCAGCAGCATTGGCGTTTGCAGGTAAGTAGCTACATCGACTTACCTGCTAACGCCGATGCTGCTGCAGAATCAACTGAAGCCTCTGGTGCCGATGTGTCCTCGCTCGTCTGACACGATGCAGGACCTGTGAGTGACGTCACAGCGTGATCTGGCAGAAGCTGGGCGTTCTGAAGAGAAGTGGATGATACTTCTCATCAGAACACCCAGCTAGTAAAAGTATTAAAAACGCCCCGATGTACGCACATAATACACACCCACTTGGACTTTTACTTTTAAACACACCCAGTTGTACTTTTGCAAGCCTCATTTGCATAACTACAAAAATGGTCATAACTTGGCCAAAAATGCTTGTTTTTTAAAAATAAAAACGTTACTGTAATCTACATTGCAGCGCCTATCTGCTGCAATAGCAGATAGGGGTTGCAAAATCTGGTGACAGAGCCTCTTAAGTGGAGAGACAGTGTATAGTAGCATGAAGAGCGCAGAAAAAAAGACCTACAGCAGAACAGACCAATGACCATAATAATTATAACCATCCCATATCTTGAACTCAATCACTAATGCTAATGGTGATCATTACAGAGTAGGGTCCCCTTATGAGCTTTGCTATTGGGAACCATGGTGTCTTCCATGAGGATAATGAAATCTACAGTAGAAACTTAGTTTGGCTGATAAGAGACCTCCACTGGGTATGTTTACTATACATTTGCCATGTAAAGTGACATTTTTACTTTAGACCAGAGGATCACTTTTTATCTAAATAGTCCCATATAACTTTGTGAATAGTCCTCGAAGTAAAGCACTCTTTCTGGACACCGAACTGTTATCAGCACTCAGCGCTGCTCCCAGTTTGCCCAATTGATATACACATTGGAAACATATGCCATGATCCATTAAACAGTGTGTACATTGCTCAGGACTAGCACAGCAGTGATCCTTTGATGTATTAAAATTGTTTTCATTTCATGAACATGAAGGAGAAATTCAGTTTGCATAATAAATAAACACATGTATAAGCAGCTGTGTCCCCTCTCTTGAATATGTTCCCACTACCAACTAGAAAGACAGTATCTAGGGCCCAACTTCTGTTTATTTTCACTATACATAAATGTAGCTCTTAGTGGCACGTCATGCAGGTTTCTATGTTGTTTTTCATAAAAGGCCACATCGTTCCCAACATACAAAAATTATTTCAAGGGGCACTTTGCTGGACTGCACTAAGCTGGTCATTTACTGTAGGTAATGTTCAAATGGAGCTTCAAGTACTTTCTAGAACTAATATTTCCATATTGACTTGTGTATAGAATGGAGCACCTGGTAATCATCGGGCACTGTAACAAAGCTTATAAAGGGGTCCCTCAACTTGTATCTAGCCTCAAACGCTAGTGGGCAGGCCTCTTTGTAGCCTTTGTTGCTAGCTCATTTGAAGATCTATCTATCTATCTATCTATCTATCTATCTATCTATCTATCTATCTATCTATCTATCTATCTATCTATCTATCTATCTATCTATCTATCATCTAGTAATATTAACTCAAATGCTGAAGTTTTAAATGGCACGAAGCAATACGGCCCCATTGGGTGTTGAGCTCCAGCATCAAGATAACTTGTATTATAATTTACTCATCTTGCAAAAAAAATCAACTGAGATGAACAATATCCAAGTCATCATATTAAAATCACTGATAACAGTCTTGTTTTCAAGCGTTTAGTACCTTGGTTATGTTTATATTCACACCTAGATTAAATTCACCTACTGGTGTAGCATTTTGATAATGGTTCGTGAAAGTCATGTATTGTAAGTGATGAGAGAGACTGAGATCCCATGGTCAAACAGCCCCTCATGTGACAAATACTTTCAAATCCAGTTGCACAGATAACAGATTGACTGGAATTTTTCGGGCTTAGGTATATATCTGAAGCAGGTTAATAATTGGAAACAGCGTTTGTAGAGGCTTGTCCTGTGCAGGACTTCCAGGGAAGAAGTGAGGTTCGTGACTAGGGATTATATTATTTTGGTCCTGTAAATCTACTAGTCACATTGGTCCCAAATACACAAATTTATTTTTGCATATATTATTATAATAATAGATGAGGAAATTGATTAGCCTGTTTTGTCAATTTTGCTTGATTCACTGGGCCATACAAAACAATAGGAGAATCAATTTACCTATAAGGCTGAGTTCACACAGGACAGAAATGCTGCGGATTTTCCACAGCATTTCAGCAGTATTTCCGCAGCAAAATCCGCAAGTGTTATATGCATATTTTGCTGCGTATTTTGCTCCAGATATCTACATTGAAAAGGCTGAAATCCGCAGTGAGCATCCAGAACAGAGTGAGCATGCGGTGGATTTGAAAATCTGAGGCATGCTCTGATTTCTGTCTGGAAAATGTTCACCAGCATGTGGATTCGATTTGATCAAATCTCATCCATATGGCTGGTGCTGTAATCCGCTGCAGATTTCCCGCCTCAGAAATTATGCAGCATTTCTGTCCCGTGTGAATCCAGCCCTATTTCCAAAAAATCATTATTCACATATTTGTCAAATTAAACCTAGCAAGTTCCCGTTTAAATTGGTAAAACTTGGATTTGGGAAACAAGATCTTCTCATCCCTAAATATTATTATTGTTATTATTAGTATTACTACTTAGAGAAATGTATAAAAAAAAAATAGTAATGCATAAAATAACAAACAGTCCTGTATCCCACTTATAATGTTGCCCTATTTACTACATACAGTAAAGTGAAATCAGTTCATAATGCCAACCAGATTATACGCTCCGCTTGTGACAAAACATTTCTCCTTTAAGAAATGATCCAAGCACCCGTACTACCATGTTGGAAGGACTGCAGATGCTTTGAATGCCAGACATATGCCATTAAAGTAAACTACACACAAAAAGCAGTCTGCCACCTATAGCAGGTATTTCAATGTGAATGTAGTTAAACATTTCTCATAACAAACCAGGGGGTGGTGTGTGTGTGTGTGTGTGTGTGTGTGTGTGTGTGTGTGTGTGTGTGTGTGTGTGTGTGTGTGTGTGTGTGTGTGTGTGTGTGTGTGTGTGTGTAGGGAGGAGGGGTCCTGGCGTCTTTCCATCACCTCTAATCATGTCAGTAATCAAGTATTAATGACCTTCTTGCCCACCTATGAAGAACAGACAAGTGTATTGTCACATATTATATTTAGAACACTGCATAAGTGTCAAAACGCAAAGTGCTCTACTTAAATCAGACGGGTTTTAGTAAAGAAAGTCTCATATAGCAAAAAGCCTTTTTCTAGGATCACTGATACATAAAGCCAAGTAGCATTCCCACACCAAAGCAAATAGCAGGTTAATTTGCGTCATGTAATTGTAAAGTTGTGCGTTAAGTAGACCGTGATCTAACGCTGAGTCAGCGGAGTGATTCCTGCAGAATTCTGATAATATTATGTTGCACGTGGGGTTGTGTTCTTTTTCTGGGCTGCCGTCCTCTGAAGCACATTAAATCCCACGATGCCATTATTAAACCATTTATTCCAGCTTGAAACTAGCAGAATGTCCCTTATTGTCACCTCCCAAAACAGTGAGAAGTGGGGGAGCTTGCTTCTGGAAGACATAGAAGTGAACGCTGTGAACGCGGCGCTGCGTGCAGGCTTCAGAGCAGACGTCTTTCATTTCACCAGCCACAGAACCCCCTAAGAGTTGTGATATTCAGTCCCTGTTAGGCCTCAGCTAATTAGAAAAAAAGGGCTTTTCCACTCCTTTTTTCTCTTTCATTCTTTTACACCTTTTTTTTTTCAACCATTTTGTCTCTGGAGGACTCGTCAGGCACTTGGCTGGGCTGTTTTGAAAACATGCCTTTGAATACCTCTCCCTAATTCACGCCTTTTGTTTTTTAGCTTTTGTGTTTGCCAGTTTGACCATATAACATTATACATCTGGTGTATAGATTGTTGGGGGCTTTTTTCTCCCAGGGATGCTATGCATTGCCTATAGGACCCTCCTGGGCTTCAATTTGAGTGATCGTGTAACATAAAGAACACTGAAGTGGGTAGGGGGGTGTCAGAAGAAAAAAAAACAAGGGGGGGGGGCTGAGACATAAAAAAAACAGGGCTGAAAAGAATTCTTTTGCTGGCTCTCTTTTCTTCTGTGTATATTTGCCGGACCCTGCATCAGCCACAGACAAGTCTTGTGTGGGAAAATGAAGCAGTCACAGAACAGATAACTCATTTGAATTCTGGGGATTCATTTGTAAATAAAACAAAAGTTTAGGAGGAGGAATTTAAGAAAGGAAATTGCTAATTCAAAGATTGCATTAATGGCCATTTTATTTTTTAACTCGCTGTCCCACTTTTTTTTCTTTATTGGATAATTATTTTTAAGCTTAGCAGCAATGATGAGGTTAAATTTTGCAGCCTTTAACTGGAAGAAGGAAATAAATTAGAAGTAGAATAAGCGTACGTTCACCCGTTCCACGCCGGATTCCTGGTGCAGCAATTATATAAAAAGGAGGTATGCGTCCAATAGTCGGAAACGTGATATGAAGTGTTTCTCCATTGCAGTAAATTCCATGTCTTCTCCGTGTGACTTTCACATAACACGGTTTTATGTGGTCTATCATCACGTGGCACTTTGACACAGTTTAGTAGCCATGTGTATAGAATTTCTATCTTGTGTTAGTCCAGCAACATACTGCATAATTTCAGCTAAAATAAGACATTCCTTGTATTAGCTCAGAGAACCACGTGTCAGGCTCGGCTTGCTTCCAGTCTCTGTTGTGTATTTAAACCCTGTGTATGGGACCACCCTTTATCTTTAAAGATGTAGTCGGGCATTTAACAAATGCAAATGTGCACTTTCTTTGAGCCCTTGCTGTGCAACTGCTTATCTGTTCCAAGAGTCTAATCTTTAAAAGCCTTTTTGACTTTGGTGCCATGCTTGTGACTACACACGTTTTTTTTATTTTTCCAGTGTTGAAATTCGTAAGGCATCAAGACTTTAGTATCTTAAATTACCTTATTATTTACCGAGGATGTTATCAGCTGTGACAGGAGAGAATAGACACTGCTAAGACTTTATTATTCTTATTGACTCTACAAACCAATCTGTTGACTACTGGTACTGACAGTTCTTATATGCAGTACGTGACTATGGGTCTGCAGTGAAGGAGAGCAAAGTAAAACAGCCGTTTGGTTATCATTTTAGAATACATTTTTGGAATAATGTAATTTTGTAGTCAAATATGTCAATTATTAATGATTACAAAATTTGGTACACAATGCCTATCTAAAGGTCTGTTCACATCAGCGCCGGGCTTCCGTTTATTGGTTCTGTTCGACCTTTCTGTCGGAGGAACCGATGAATAGAAAGCCAAATGGAAACCATAGCTTCTGTTTGCATTACTAGTGATTTCAATGGTAAACTTCAATTGCAGTTGGTTTCCGTTTGTTTCCATTCTGTAAGGCTCCTGTTTTTTTTTGCGAAAACAATAGCGTAGTCGCCATTTCTCAGCAGCTAATCACATTTGACACTGTGCTTTGCAGCAGCTCTCCTCAACGACTCTCTCTCTTGCAACGCAGTCCAGGTTAGCTACAATCTTCAACTGAAACACTGAACACTCAGTGGCGGGAGCAGCAGCACGCTGTGTCATCCTGGCACTGTTATGGTGCAGCAATGCAGACAAAATGACACCCGGACCGATAATCTTGGTGCCTACAATTTAGAAACAAGCAAGCCAACGATCAGCATACTGTACCTGAAGAATGCAGAATAGTCAAAACGTTACAGTGCATAACAGCAGCACCAGTGGCGGACACAGACAGCTAAGGGCCCCCGTGCAAGAACAGTATATCGGCCCCTTGCTATCCAATATCTCATCATAAATCACCCCCTTACTTCTCTCTAACAATCCATCAGTAATTGTTAGCCATAAAATTCATTATCTCAGCCATTTACTTGCAAACTAACAGACAGAAGAGGGTTGCTATAAGGTGATAGTGAGCCCCTTACCTACTGGGCCCTTGTGCAGCTTCACAGGTTGCACCAATGTTATGTCCGCCTCTGAGTAGCACGATATAAATACAATAGGAGGGCCTCACAATAAAAGTGCAGCCTGCAAGACAGGCCCCGCCTACCTCAAAACGCCACCTAGGCAGAATAAAGCAGCATCACAGTCAACAGCACGTGTTAAAGGTACAGTGCACTTCAATAACAAAGGCACTATTTCTGTCCAGTATAAATACACCTAAATAGTGCCATTACTGGCCACAAATGAAAACAAGCCGCTTTTAAGTTGAGGTTCCCCCTCGTGTTACACGCCATTCAAACCACTGGTACTTCAGCTTAGTTGTTTAATTCTCACCTTTGTTCTTCATTTGCTATATGGTTACACCAGCAGAGGTCCTCAGTACAATTTTACTTTAAGTAAATATGGAGGTTGGACCCCAGCAGTTGATATTCTATGGTAAAATATTGATCAGCAAACTATTTGAAAAAGGTGGTTCACCTTTTAGGATCATAAAAGGCAATTTATCCTATTTTTCTTGTTGCTGTGCATTTGTTGGTTGAAATCCGAAATCACCATTTACTTATTCCTTGCAGCAGGGATTCCTTATCTCTTTGAGGGGAAAAAGACCATATGGAAATTTAATGTGAAAGTTTTCTTGTTGCAATGAAGCTGTTAGACTTGGCATAAAGACTGTTATCATCTGGTTCTTTTGACACTGCTTCAGCTTTTCAGTAACTAAGACAAGCCTGAAGGATTATATTGTCAAACTCAGCCTGTCATCTTCAAAAAAAAAAGAAAAAAAAAGAGAGTTACATTTGTTACATCTTCACAAGGCCTTGAAGACTTCGGCCAAAGGCAAGCTCAGTCCCGCATTGATCAGTGGGTGTATTGCGTAGCTGTATAAGAGAAAGAAAGCTGCGAGGCTAATCGCTCTTTGCAAGTAAAAAAAAAATTATCTAAAAAGGATTCAATGAGGAACCCCCAGAGCCAGCCAGCCAAACGGATGGCTGCACACTTTGACAGTGTTAAAAGGTCTTTCTCATAATCAGCTGACAGGAGGTCAAATATCCCTCAAAGGAGATGACTTAAGCAAACAGTATTCTACAGTCTACAGGTGGTTGACATGGTCGGGTCATCAGGCTGTATGAGACAGCAAGTAAACTACGTCAATCTTGAGGGATTGCTCCACTACAATTGTTTCTTATATTTATAAATCAGTATAGGGTACCCAATGACCATAATAAAAAGTCTGTATTATGTCCACATTAAGGTAAAAAATATTAACTTAAAAAAAAAAAAAAAAATAGAGACAATTGTTGTGAATCATCGTGACATGGCTGTCAAGGCCCATTATTTTCTGTTTCCAATTTGGGACTTGTGCATATGTCCTACAGTACATTTCTACCTAAGAGCATGGCTTGGACATGCTTTCAGGTTTCTTGTAGGAGTAGAGAAATTACTGAAACCTGTGGGGATTAGAAAGATGGTGGTAAATTAATGAGTTTCCACCCTGCATTATTTTTCTTACTCAAATACCTACCCAAAAATGGTCCACTCCTATTTGATAGATACTTGAGCATATGGACAATTGCATTAAAACAAATAATACTATAACAAAAACCTGTCAAATTGAAACTGAAACAGTCTGTCAGGTTTCAGATTTGTGGACTGGATTATTGAATTAATTGGCCTATTGAGTGGTTTTAGTAACATCCATCCGATCGCAGGTGGTCTCAGCAAACCTCCAGTCCATGTAAACATCTTTTAATGGTAGGACTGATATTGTTTTCTGTTTGGATTCTAAAAATGACAGACAATAGGCCAATGTCATGCTAAACTATCATATTTTTGGTGAATGAAGTTGTCACTGTAAATCGAACACCCTACATATGTTATTGGTGTTTTGCCCTCCAGCACTCCCAGCAATAAACAGAATGATGCCACATTCAGTTCATTGGAGCTGAGCCAGGAGCATAGCAATAAAGATTGTAGAGGTAGCAGACACATTGTTGCCCTGGTACCTGAGGGGGGCTAAAAGGCCACATAAGAAGACACCAGGGTTATAAATGGGGGACCTGTTACATATTTTGTATTGGGACCAATAATCTTCAAGTTACGCCTCTGGGCTGAGCTGTAGTACCAGGCAGAGTCACATATATTGTATAGAAGTGGCGCTGTGTCTAGTACAACAGTGAGGATCCACAACACTTTGTTCCATTGATCAGTTCCAGGTGTCCGACCCCCAAATAGTCACACATTGATGTCCTTTAGGACATAGGATAGGCGAACAATGTATGTTTCTGAAAAGCCCCTTTAATAAAGTTAATATGTTTGCCCCACAATTACAAATATTCCCTCTATGCGCTTCTGTGTAATAAATATTTTTTAAGAGTTTCTTTACAGCTACTTTTCTTCATTGCAGTGACTTTGGATTCCATGACAATATGTAGCCATACCTTATAAGATACGCCTATAATAATGTCACCAATGGAGCCGTCACTAGACCAAGACCCACGATGAGTGTGTTGTGAGACACCAAGACCGGGGCATCTGATTAGGTCAATTTGCTCAATCAAACTTCTTGCAGTCAGAAGATGACAATAAAAATTGGAATTTTAGAAGTTTGGGATTATAGTACCATTAATTATGACATCCAGCTAGGAATGAGTTAATTTAATGAAAAAGAAAAAGACCACATCTTTCATGTCTGGTTTATACCTCCATTGTACAAATTCCAGCAGCTGAAGAGTCAGCACCCTGGGGAATTATTTTCCCATGCCTTTAGATGTTAACGCACAGAAACATTTCTCTCATCTGAACATATTCCATTATGGACTAGAGATGCACAAAGGAAAGGAAGATCTGCTACAATGTCAGGAGAAAATAAAAAGTACCTGAAAAGTAACAACATTAAAAAGAGAAGATTGCTCGCAGTTAAACAAAGGCATTTACAAAAATCTCATACATATGGCCTTTGAAATTTTGTCATTGAAGGTTCCCTTGCTCCAAGGAAAAGACTCTCCAGACTAATATTTTGCTTCCAAGAACCTTGCTTGCCATCTTTTTGCTTTGGCCTGCAGCCTAATCGGAATGTATAAGATAATGTATGATCACTAGCACAATAGTTAAACATCTGAATCTATCTGAAGTGCTTTTAGTGTTCTTGCTACATGTTACAGATTGATAGCCAAAGAATTATTTATTTATTTTTATTCCAGGAAGCCCCCTTACTGCCCCCTAGTGCTGCAAACAAAATCATCCACCATATCTCTTGCTTGGAAAGAGAATCATATTTTTGTAACTGAATTTTCCTGACATGTACTTCTTATATCTATAATTTGATGGAACAAATGGAACATCCTTTAAACATGGGAGATGTCTGATTCTCGGATAAATGCATGTGTGTACCAAATACTGTAGATAAAAAAGAAAAAAAAACACAATAGTAACAAAAAGTCTTTCATTATCTTTCAACTAAACCTAAATGGCTACATATTCCATGTGATGCCCATCTTGCCATCTCACTTTAGTATTCATTAGTTGTGTCACTGTCATTCCAGTGATGAATGTCTACGAATACAGATCAAGTAATATGTAAAATTGTTGTTTTGCAATAATGTGCATTTTCATTGACATTAAAGGGCATTCCTATCTTATAAAGTGATGCATATTGCTAGAATATGCCATCACTTTACGATCGTAGGGGTCAAACCTCTGGGTCACCCCCCATTCCAGAAAATGAAGGGGCTGTACCGCTGATTTAGCTCTGCATCCCCTTCTAATTATTCCCTGCACATCGACGCTCCTGGGTTCTGAGCAAATGAATGGGACTGAATGGAGTTCTCCGCACAGCCAGGTCGCCAGGAGCGCTGATATGCACAATCACAATCCCGACACTTCGGTAACGTTTGTGTGTGACTTACAGCACAGCAAGAGTAATCTCGCGAGATCTCGCTGTAAATGACAGCACAGAGTGATCTCGATGTGCTGTGTGAGTAAGCAACACACAAACGTTAACGAAGTGTGGGGATTGTGACTAGACATCCCGTCCTGGTTGGATGTGATGACTGTTCGCTGTCAGGACACGTCAGTAACGTTAATGTGTGAGTATGTGATGCACATAGTGAACAACGCAGGATCAGTATGTGCTGTGTAAGTGAATGGACAGAAGTGTATGATGCTGATTGGTCACTGATTGGTCAGCGTCATACACTCCTCAGTACAACGCCCACTTGGTCAAAAGTAAAAACACGCCCAGTTGTCTATTAAGAAACTCATTAGCATAAAGCTAAAATAGGTCATAACTTGGTGAAAATAGATTGTTTTTCTAAATAAAAACCACTGCTGTTATCTACATTACAGCACCGATCACATCATGTACAAGATAGGCCACTTATAATGTGGTGACAGAGGTTCTTTAAAAACTTATGTCAATTGAGATAGCTGAATGCATAAAATAGGGCATCAAAACATGCGAGGCAATGTATTATATCCTAGAGGCAATGGATTTAGAGTGGAATACCTGCGTAATACAACATGTATTATTATGGAGCATGCCTCAATTCATGAGATAAAAAGCCTCCATGCAAAATTGGAGGCACATCGAAGTAAATTATGGGTCTAGAACATAAGCGCCATATAACTGATCGTATAACAGACCATAATATGGCCGTGAGCATGAGGCATGAGACTCACTGTAGCACGCCACTGGCAATCTTTGCTTTCTAATCTTAGGACCTACCCTTGATGCAATAATTTAGACCACTAATTGTGCTAATTGATAAGAAACACCAAAGAGAGCCCATTACCTTGAAGTTTCATTGTGTACAAAGTTTCAATGGGTATAAAGCTCTCAAATTCGCCATCATCACTCAAAAGACTGTTTAATATTTATTGCATATGCAGCATTTGGATGGAATTTTTTTTAAAGAACTTCCTACTTTGTGAAATTGCATTGCTGCATTTAAAGAGGCTCTGTCACCAGATTCTCAAACCCCTATCTCCTATTGCATGTGATCGGCGCTGCAATGTAGATAACAGCAACGTCTTTTTTTTAAAAAAAACGTTCATTTTTGGCCAAGTTATGAGCTATTTTATATATATGCAATTGAGCTTTGAAATGGACAACTGGGCGTTTTTTTTCCGTTATGTCCAACTGGGCGTGTATTGTGTTTTGAAAAGGGCGTGTTTATGTATATGACGCTGACCAATCCGTGACCAGTCAGCGTCATACACTCCTCAACATCTGCACGCTCCTCTCCTGAAATATTCTGTGCTGCTGTGAACTCTGCTCTTACCATTACGTAGCTCTCAGTCTGTTACCTCTCCTCCACTCCTGTCCTCAATAACACCTTCACATGATTGGCAAGTCACCACCCCGCACAAGATCCGCACGCTCATCTGAAATACTCTGTGCTGCCTTAAAGGAACAGTGTCATCACACAAAAAATTTTCATATGTTAGTGCTTTATTAAAAACGTTTATATTTATTTGTGTGTTTGTGTTTTACTTTTTCTTATTTTTACACTTTTTCTTCCCTATGGGGGCTGCCATTTTTTGTTCCATTTCTGTGTGTGTCGATTAACGACACATACAGACATGGAATACGGCAGCCACAGTCCCATAGGGACTGCGAACAGCTCCCGTCCCATTCACTTGTGTGTACGGCGTCTGTGTGGGAACTGCGCATGCGCCGCTCCCACACAGTCCAATTTGAAATTGGCGCCGTCCGGCGCCATTTTCCTGTGGACCGGAAGTCGCGGCCGGACAATACAATAATATTACTACTTCCGGTCGCGGCTTCCGGACTTGTGCACTTGGACCAGCGGCAGCAGACGGAGCGGACGGGCCGGAGGGAGCCGCGGCGGCAGGAGCAGGTAAGAGATTTCAATGTATGTTCGTGTTTGTGTGTGTTTACTACTGTATGTAAACCTACTACACTGTGTGTTAGCTCAAAAAATGGCGACACACAGTGTAGGAGGTTACACCGTTCAAACCCCTCGTTTATCCCGGCACTATCCAGGATAAAGCAGGGGGGGATGCTGAGAGCTCACTAGAGCGAGGGCTTTTTACCCAATTTTGCAGCAGAAAAGCTATGTGGTTGCTTTACCACATGCTTTTGGGAATGGCTCCATCTAGTGACCAGAAATGGTAAATACTATAAATTTGAATCCAATTGAATCCAATTTATAATATTTCCTGACTCGTGAAAAAAATAAAAAAAATTTGAACAATGTTTAATCACCCACACACTAAATGTTTAATTTAAAAAAAAACAACATGTTTTTCTGGCAACACATTGCCTTTAAACTCTGTGGACAGGTCAGGATCCTGTTTTTTTAAAATGCTGCTGGGGAACCCGCTCGATCCACTATATAAGGCTGCGCCTCCATCCTCTTCAGCCCCAGTCACTTATTCCCAAGCAGTGTAAACTTTCAGATTGGTTGCGCTGTGAATATTCGGAGAACGTGATTGGTTTATGTGCAGGGTAATGAACATACAGACAAGCAGTAGAAGACTGACTAAGGGCTGAGCATTTCATTGAATTCAGTCTTCTACTGCTTGTCTGTATCCTCATTACCCTGCACATAAACCAATCACGTTCTCCGAATATTCACAGCGCAACCAATCTGAAAGTTTACAGTGCTTGGGAATTAGTGACTGGGGCAGAAGAGGATGGAGGCGCAGCCTTATATAGTGGATCGAGTGGGTTCCCCAGCAGCATTTTAAAAAAACAGGATCCTGACCTGTCCACAGAGTTTAAGGCAGCAGAGAGTATTTCAGGTGATGAGCGTGCGGATCTTGTGCGGGGTGGTGACTTGCCAATCATGTGAAGGTGTTATTGAGGACAGAAGTGGAGGAGAGGTAACAGACTGAGAGCTACGTAATAGTAAGAGCAGAGTTCACAGCAGCACAGAATATTTCAGGAGAGGAGCGTGCAGATGTTGAGGAGTGTATGACGCTGACTGGTCACGGATTGGTCAGCGTCATACACGTAAACACGCCCAGTTAAAAACACAATACACGCCCAGTTGGACATAACGGAAAAAAAAACGCCCAGTTGTCCATTTCAAAGCTCATTTGCATAAATATAAAATAGCTCATAACTTGGCCAAAAATGAACGTTTTAAAAAAAACAAAAAACGTTACTGTTCTCTACATTGCAGCGCCGATCACATGCAATAGGAGATAGGGATTTGAGAATCTGGTGACAGAGCCTCTTTAAGTACAAATCGCCCATGCGGTTGCAGTTTTCACCATTGAAGTAAGAAATACAACAATCCCTGGAAAACCGCTTTCCTGCTGTGTATGTAGAGGAATAACTGAGCTTCCACTCACTCACATGTAATTCTGACCGGCAAAACACACTTCTGTCATCTCTCGCCATGTGTGGACCATGCCTTATACTAAGTGGTTTTGATTTTCTATACGTACAGAATACCAATTGTCCAATAATCTGGTGTTCTGCTACCTTTGTCTTATTGATAGTCTTAAAGAGGCTCTGTCACCAGATTTTGCAAGCCCTATCTGCTATTGCAGCAGATAGGCGCTGCAATGTAGATTACAGTAACGTTTTTATTTTTTAAAAACGAGCATTTTTGGCCAAGTTATGACCATTTTCGTATTTATGCAAATGAGGCTTGCAAAAGTACAACTGGGCGTGTTTAAAAGTAAAAGTCCAAGTGGGCGTGTATTATGTGCGTACATCGGGGTGTGTTTACTACTTTTACTAGCTGGGCTTTCTGATGAGAAGTATCATCCACTTCTCGTCAGAACGCCCAGCTTCTGGCAGTGCAGATCTGTGACGTCACTCACAGGTCCTGCATCGTGTCGGCACCAGAGGCTACAGATGATTCTGCAGCAGCATCGGCGTTTGCAGGTAAGTCGATGTAGCTACTTACCTGCAAATGCTGATGCTGCTGCAGAATCATCTGTAGCCTCTGGTGCCGACACGATGCAGGACCTGTGAGTGACGTCACAGATCTGCACTGCCAGAAGCTGGGCGTTCTGAAGAGAAGTGGATGATACTTCTCATCAGAAAGCCCAGCTAGTAAAAGTAGTAAACACACCCCGATGTACGCACATAATACACGCCCAGTTGTACTTTTACTTTTCAACACGCCCAGTTGTACTTTTGCAAGCCTCATTTGCATAAATACGAAAATGGTCATAACTTGGCCAAAAATGCTCGTTTTTTAAAAATAAAAACGTTACTGTAATCTACATTGCAGCGCCTATCTGCTGCAATAGCAGATAGGGGTTGCAAAATCTGGTGACAGAGCCTCTTTAAATATCTAATTAAATAAAGTATCACAACTGCAGTATATTTAGTTATTTTTGTCTGACATATTGTTTTCCGTATAAATATTTAACTGGACAATGCCTTTATTAATAGCAAGTACACCTTGTTGTGCTATTACAAGACATGGCATTTATATATGTGGTAATGTAAGTACCAAACAGACGAAAATTCTCCCAGGTAAAAATGCAATATTACAATAAGTACAAGTAAGGCGGTAAATAAATGGTTGAAAAGACAGCTCCAAAACAATCATAAAAATGGTTTATCTACTGAATGAACAATGTCAGCTAATCAGACTAGTCATTCATAATACAGCACATTATGTTAAGTGTGTCCTGAAGCTGCAGACCGCTTACTTGTCTATTGAAGAACTAAGCATAACACCAGATTATATCGTTCAGAAGAGACGTTCAAAGTGTTGTTTTTGTTATAATAAATAGTTAAAGTGTAGCTAAACGTTTGACAAACTTCTGACATGTCATAGTGACATGTCAGAAGATTGGATTGGTGGGGGTCCAAGCAATGAGACCCCCACCAATCTCTAGAACGAAGCAGCTGAAGCCTCTAGTGTGAGTGCTCAGCCGCTTCGTGTCTGTTCGGCTTTTTCCGGAAAGCTGATGTATCGGAGTACGGGCTCATAGACTTTCTATTGAGTTCGTACACTATACATTTATTTCAGGAAAAAGCCAAACAGACAAGAAGCGGCTGAGCACTCACACCGAGCGCTTCAGCTACTTCGTTCTAGCGATTGGTGGGGGTCTCAGTGCTCGGACCCCCACCAATCCAAACTTCTGACATGTCATTATGACATGTCAGATGTTTAGCTACACTTACATTTTTGTCTGCAGTGGAAATAAAACAAGAGGCTTATGTGGACTGCTGTTTTTAGAAGGTTCTTTCTTTTGGACATGAGACAAAAGCGAGGGCATATGGACCGTGAAGGTGCCATGCGGTCTATAGAGGAGTAGTACCTGCTCCACTTTTCCAATAGACGCAATATAAACGTTGAAGAGAATTCCTGTCTTCATAGACAACATAGTACAGGGTGGGCCATTTATATGGATACACCTAAATAAAATGGGAATGGTTGGTGATATTAACTTCCTGTTTGTGGCACATTAGTATATGGGAGGGGGGAAACTTTTCAAGCTGGGTGTTGACCATGGCGGCCATTTTGAAGTCGGCCATTTTGTATCCAACTTTAGTTTTTTCAATGGGAAGAGGGTCATGTGACACATCAAACTTATCGAGAATTTCACAAGAAAAACAATGGTGTGCTTGGTTTTAACGTTACTTTATTCTTTCATGAGTTATTTACAAGCTTCTCTTTGTTTACAGCAATTGACATGTCGCAGAGGTTAACACGTGAGGAGCGGATAGAAATTGTGTTGATGTCTGGTGAACGCAGTACCCGGGTCATTGCAGCAGATTTCAATGCAAGACACCCTACGAGACCACCCATCTCCCATGCTACAGTTTGCAAACTGCTTGCCAAGTTTCGTGAAACTGGTTCAGTGTTGGATTTGCCCAAATGTGGACGCATGAAAACTGTCACTAATGAAGAAACATCAGTGGCTGTCCTAGCTTCATTCAGCAAGAGCCCACAGCTTAGCACTCGCCGCATGTCACTGGAGAGTGGCATCAGTCGAACATCCCTTCGGCGGATATTAGCTACTCACAAATGGCACCCTTACAAACTCCAGCTGCTGCAGCATCTCAACGAGGATGACCCAGATCGGCGCACTGAATTTGCAGAATGGGCAAAACAAAAATTGGAACAGGACCCTCAGTTTACACAGAACATTTTGTTCTGTGATGAGGCAAACTTTTATGTGAATGGTGCAGTTAACAAACAACACCACCGCTATTCGTCTGACACTAACCCACATTGGATAGATCCCTCCAAGACTGTTGGAACACAAAAATTGATGGTATATGGGGTAAATGGGGTACAAAGATAGTGGGGCCATTCTTCATCAATGGAAACCTCAAGGCCACGGGATATCTGAAATTGCTACATGATGATGTGTTTCCCTCTTTATGCACTGAAGCTGGCACGTTCCCTGAGTTTTTCCAGCAAGATGGTGCACCACCACATTATAGGTGTCAGGTCCGAGCATTCCTAGATGAACAGTTTCCTTGAAAGTGGATTGGTCATTGTGGGCCAGTTGAATGGCCCCCTAGGTCTCCTGATCTGACCCCCTTAGACTTTTATCTTTGGGGTCATCTGAAGGCAATTGTCTATGCTGTGAAGATACGAGATGTGCAGCAACTGAAACTACGGATACTGGAAGCCTGTGCTAGCATTTCTTCTGCGGTGTTGCTATCAGTGTGTGAAGAGTGGGAGAAGAGGGTTGCATTGACAATCCAACACAATGGGCAGCACTTTGAACACATTTTATAAGTGGTCAGTAACTTGTAAATAACTCATGAAAGAATAAAGTAACGTTAAAACCAAGCACACCATTGTTTTTCTTGTGAAATTCTCGATAAGTTTGATGTGTCACATGACCCTCTTCCCATTGGAAAATCTAAAGTTGGATACAAAATGGCCAACTTCAAAATGGCCGCCATGGTCAACACCCAGCTTGAAAAGTTTCCCCCCTCCCATATACTAATGTGCCACAAACAGGAAGTTAATATCACCAACCATTCCCATTTTATTTAGGTGTATCCATATAAATGGCCCACCCTGTATTAACAAAGAAAGGATGAGGGAACCAGCCTGATGGGATGTGGGCTGAGGTAGCTATGGGCAAGTACTAGTTCTTCCTGTGCCAGACTGAGTTGCGTGGTGTACCAAGCCAGTTACAAAAGGGGCTCCATTTTTAATGTAGATATCGCTTTCCCATCTCCTCAATGTGCACGCTAGATAATTGTTTTACATGTTTTATTTGTCTACAGATTCTACCCCATCCTGTGATTTAGGTCCAAATGACGGTCATGTTTCTGTCTGCTTTTGAGTGGTTTTGTGTGATGTTGGTATATT